>NC_053026.1:165412613-165581597 GCF_003073215.2 Triticum urartu | reverse complement strand
GTGAAACTAGTAGTAATCCCATTCTTGACCTTGCAACCTTCGTGTCAGCCATTCTGAAACATAATGATCTAACATTGATACCAAAAATATCAGATACATAATGATTGAAACATTGGAACTGGAAATGGCATTCTAAGACACAATGTGAAACTATCTAGTAGCACCCCTATTCTTGACCTTGCAACCAACATCTGAGATATGCACCATCGAATATTTGAATCTATCTACAAAACAAAGAAATGAAATAGGTTAATAGGGCAGAAAAATTGAAAGGAGCAGCAACATAGAAAGGTTGAAGGCAATGTGATAATTAATCTTGCTGCATGACTAATAAATTTGACCTTTTTTGTAGTTGTAAAACCTTATAAGATTTCGCTAATGTAGTATCAGCTTGCAATACCAAGAATTCATTACCAAGTTTAACAACATCAAATTTAGCTTTATATTTGGGGTTAATCCTTTAGATTGAAGTAAAAGCAGTGTTCTTGTTCGGATTTTTCCAGTATCACATTTGTAGCTAACAATAGTCATTTTAGCTCACGGTAAACTAACTCAGTTAATTTAATTTTTAAGTTTCCCCATGTTAATAGAAACAGAGTGCTTTATAGGGGTGGGGGAATGTAAGGCAGGCATACAGTAGTTGATGAATTGTTTTACTTAATCTAGCCGCAAAGATTCTTATCTCACAGAAGTAGTACGGCCATTTTTACATGCAAGAAAAGTGTTCTCTTGTACTAATTATGTGAAAAAGAGAGAAACATGTCCAAAATAATAAAATATAGTAATGCTATTAATACTCCAAAATTTCCATTAAAACTGGTGAAGAATCATTCGCGCAATATGGAACTACGATCAGAAAATACCTCCTAGTAAATCCAGCTTGGCACAGTAGTCTTCTATGTTTTAGCGCCAACAACATCGACTTGGAACAATCGAGTCTCTGTAGCCTGCTAATTTGGCATATGCATTAGTAATCTATGTTCGCTTTTGCCCACAGAATCGAACATCAAAATAGCTGAATACATGTGCACGAAGTCCTTTACCGTACTCTTTCTTATCTTATTTTATACCAAAACTCTTACATGACCTTGTTCTTGTATGGAAAAACTCTTGCACGACCTGGTTCCACGATATGACATGCTACATGGCCGAAACAATCTAAACCTACTCCCTACTTATAGCATCTAAAACGACGCAGACTCCAGCGCCCTTTCCTACACTAGTAAGGCATGCCAACTCCAAGACATAGTAGTATAACATGTAGGCAGCTAGCTATGCAAACTCATTGAATCATATATGGACTAGTACGACCACCCAAGTACACAAATGCTTATGACATGCAAACCAGACTTGCTGGAAAACTAACTAATCAATCTAACCAAATTAGACTCAAACTTGGCTAGTTAAACTAGCACGGACTCCTACTAAACTACTTGACATTATTCTAACAATTTAGAAGACCACAACATTCATGCAGACTAAGTAGTGCCAGTGTATTAATCTATGCCAACATTTATTAAATAGGATTGGCTTTCTTAGTTCACTTGTTTACCGAGAACGTGGAAACTTAGAGCAGTTCCAGTATGCTCAGCTTTGTCACCATGGTTGCTGGATGCTGAAACTGTTGGCCGAATAGGTAGAGGAGATGGCCCTGAGTATTACAGAGAAGAGGGGATCCTAGTAAGATCCAATAGTTTCAGATCAGTGAATTTGACGTACCTGACACACTCGCATAGTCGTCGCATCTGATTGCTTAGCTATCTATTTATGGCTGTTGGTATCATCCAACCACCGTAGTGTGCCCTGTATGTCAGGGAAGGAGAGTGCACAAGAGGAATACTTTTCATGTTTACGTTCTTGGATGAACCAAGTACATGCTCATTGTGTTAACAGTTTAAGAAGAATATAGTACAAACAAGAGAAGATGTGAGAGGCACCTGGCCAAGAGTTTGTGTGCGACCCATCATGCATCATTCTAGTATTTGGAAACATCTGTGGCTCCTCACAAAATACAAAATTAGTACAGAAATTGCAGGAATTCAGAAGTACCTGTATTTCCAAAAAAAAGAGCACTAAACTCGATTTAGAGGCGAGATTTCAACAATATGAGTCATATACATATGACAAGAATATCAAGGTATGTTCTTGTATCGCACCTTCAAACTTTATAAATTATTTAACAATTTATATTGGATAACATGAGTGTAAGAATTATTTCCATCTGAGCTCTTGCATTAACTTCAAGATTGTAGTGTGCAAATTTTAACTGAATAAGAAACTGAAACTAACATAAGTTTTTGTCCAGGGAAAACAAATATTACATCAACCAGAAAAAAGAATAAGATACAAATTCATGTTTTCCTTACTGTAACATAAACTAGCGAAAGGATCCTCGCCATGCTATAAACAAGTGAGTTAAGTACTCTTCTTAAGGCTTCTTATACATGGATCGATTTCTCCTGATTGTAATGCATAAGTGATGTACATCGATCTGTTAAGAAACAACAGAAGCACACACTTAGTAAAAGACAATGTCAGAACCTGTGAGTGTAGATGGAACAAAGGGTTATAGAATAAATACAAATATTGGGACGGAGGATGCGAGTGGGACTTATTTATTTAGTATATTGTACATGTTACACCAAGTAAATAACGATTCAGTGTATTGAGAAGGGGAATCTCCATTTGAAATAATTATGCCAGTATCATGGACCCATAATTACACTGACATGTTGATTTTTGCAGCAATGTTCTTCAGTGACATACACAATCACATATGATATATCGTTGATGGACTATCCCAATCCAATTTGAACTAAGTTGATCTTTTTTATAAGAAAAAACTGCGTTTATCTTATTGAAGAGGTCATGCTACATGCTAGCATGTAATGATTAATTGAACTTGAAAAATACTTAATTATCCATCGATCCATCTATATAGGAGGAGGAAAGTCTAACCATAACGCATAACAGAGTATTCGTCCGAAATTAGTACAGATCAACACATGGTGAATCACATCTAATCAAATAAACACCAGAACCAGAAAACGTCAGCGTCGGAGTTGAGGTAGAAGAGGCGGAGTACCAACGTAAGCCCGAGCCGAATGCCGCGCGTGAGGTGATGCAGGGGTAGTGGGCCGACAAAGCAGAGCTGCCGGAGCCACGCCGGCGATGCGTGGCGGCTAGGTTTGTTGCGTGCCGCGCGTGTAGGGGAGTGGTGGCCTCGGGCGAAGGACCGGAGGAGAACATAGACGGAGTGGGGCAGGCCGGTGAGCAGTGGGTTGGGAGTCCGCCGGAGCTTCCTGCAATCGGAGTTGGCGGCGACAACCCTGTAGTGTGAGAGACAGAGAGGAATCAGGGGGAGAGGCGGCCGGGTGAAAAAAAAGGCTTCAGGGGGGAGTATTTGGATGGAGGGGTCGCGGATAAGGTGGAGGTGCGTACGGGGAGGTTAGTCCTTCGTGGGGAGGTGGGGTGGATCCCAACAACACATAGGCCGACATCGTTGCTAGATATGTGTTGGTGTATATGGGTGTTTGTTGTAGTGTCCCTAGGCTATAAATAGCCACCCCCTACAACCACTAGCTGGTTGGCTGCTCCGAGAAAAACTGACACTTGTCATTTGAGAGCAACCCATCCTCTGAGGACTTTGAGCGAAAATCATCAAGTAAGGAAAAACCAAAAACCCAAACACCTACAAACCCCAAGTGATTGAGCATCGCTGAAGAGATTGATCCTGCGTGGATCCGACGCTTGTTACTTTTGAAGACTGTGCTTCTTCCAGACGGTTAGGTGTCATGGTCTAGAGCATCCAAGAGGAATTGTGGATCGCCGAGTGACCAAGTTTGTGAAGGTTTGGAAGTCGCCTGAAGACTTACCACGAGTGATTGGGCGAGGTCTGTGTGACCTTAGCTCAAGGAGAATATGGTGAGGACTTGGTGTCCTGAGCACGTAGCTCAAGGAGAATATGGTGAGGACTTGGTGTCCTGAGCTACGTGCTCAGGACTGGGTGTCCGGGACTGTGTGTCCTCGAGTTTAAATACTCAGCCGCTCCAACCAGACGTACAACTGAGACAGCATTTGGAACTGGTCTACCAAATCATTGTATTCACCAAGCTTACTGGTTCTATTCCCTCAACTCTTTCATTTCCTCATAACTGTGTTGTGTGCTTGTTCATATCTATGTTTGAAGACTTTGGCTGAAGACCTTCTCAATTTTCTCAGTTCAATTTCTTCAGTCTGTTTGTCTTCATCCTGTGTTATCATGTGCTTACGCTTCCTGTACTCTGTGCCTGTCTTCATTGCATCATGATGACTATGCTTGTATTATGTTATGTTTACTTTTGAGTACTTATTCCGCTGCTAGTAGTTCTTCGCTAAGGAATTTCCTCATCGGCAAATTCCTCAGTGAAGAATTTCATAAAAATCGCCTATTCACCCCCCCCTCTAGTCGATATAACGCACTTTCAGTAGCGGATAATCTATCCGCATCCTCTGTAGGGGGATTATCCGGCGCCTGCCCCATATTGGCTTCCGCCTCTATGTCCGGTCTTGGCGCCCGACTGGTGGAGGCGTGATCAGCAACATCGCCGGACATATTCCGGCGAGCGTTTTTTCTATTAAAGAAACACAGGCGTCATTACATTTTGAGAGAGACGACAACCACGGAGCTGGGTTTTTATACCTTTGCGCCGGCGTCTCCGTCCTAACCGCCTTCCTTTTTGGCCTACCCGGCCTCGGTGCCTCTTGTTGGCGAGTTGCTACGGGTTCGGCAGGGCGTCCCGAATGCCTTCCCTGTAAAAAATGCCATGTGTATATGGTGGGTGAAGTGTCTAAAAGGGGATCCTAGTTTTTGGAGTTGAGATTTTTGGTTTTTCTTACGTGCGATGCAGGGAGCAGTCCGGGATAGTCGGCCGTAATGGCCACCGTGGCATCGTCGCAACTTAACTGATAGAACTGCCGGTCTATCAGCTCCACGGAGATAACCGGATCTTCTTCAAGTCCGGAGTCGAGGGCCCGGTCAGGGTCCTCCGGTTGTGGAGAGGGGCTGCTGACCTCCTTTATGGCTTTTCGCAGTTCCTGCCGCAAACTGGCAAGGTGAATACTTACGACAAAGAATGCGGGAAAATGGAAGTAAGGGGATATAGCTTACCCAGCTTGGAGGATTGTACATGGAGAATCCATCCCATAGCTTGATACGGGTGAACTCCTCCTCCTCTCCCTTGAACAATTCAGACAGATTTTTGGCTAAAGCGGCAGCATCGCCCGGACCCTTACGCCCGTAGCGGGTAGCGCCATCCGCCCCGTTGAAACACCACAATGGGTGCCCACGGTATTGAAGTGGTTGCACTCCCCGCATTATGCAAATCGACATAACTTCGATTATTGTCAATCCTGATTGAGCCAGTGCTTTGATCCGGTTCATCAGATAGAGGACTTCTCTGTTGTCTTCCACCTGGGGGCTCCGTGGGCGCCAACTTCGGCGCTTCTTCAGAGGAGCATTGTTGAACTCAGGAAGACCCCGCCGAACAGGGTCCGGAAGGGGAACGTCCTCCATATAAAACCATTCTGAAGGCCAGTCTTCGGACGGCTTCTTCGGGGTACCGGACGGGTATCCGGTATCGGCGATGCGCCATATTTCGGCTCCGCCCACTTGATAAAGTGATTCCCTCTGTGTGCGAGGGACGAGGCAAAATAGCCTTTTCCACAGCTCGAAAGTGAGCCTCGCAGCCCAGGAACAACTTGCAGAGACCAACATAGCCGGCGATATGTAGAATGGAGGCAGGGGTGAAGTTGTGTAATTGGAGGCCGTAGAACTCCAGGAGCCCGCGGAGGAACGGATGAATTGGAAATCCGAGTCCCCTTAGTAAATAAGGAACAAGGCAGACCCGTTCCACCATGGAGGGACGGGGAAAGCTCTCCGCTTGCTCCCCGCCATTGTAGGTGGCAAGCCCGGCTCGAACGGGCACCATATACGCCGGAGGGAGAAACCCCTTGGTCTGCAGTTCGACCAATTGACTGTGTGGGACTGAACCCCTCTCCCAATCACCGGGCTTAGGGCTACAGGGGCGGGAGGAGGAGCTGCGGAGGTCGGCCATGCTAGGATGGATCTTTCCGAAACACGCTCTGATGGATTCTCGCTGAGGGGAGGATGGTGTGGACCGGATCTAAGAATCCCTATCCCTTTAATAGACAATTTATTTATCTGGCTAGGGGGCAAATGTAAAAATGCCCTAGCGCCTCGTATTCATTCGACGCATGGGAGATAGCCCTTATTGGGCACAGAAGCCAAGAGGTTCAACATTTATGGGGCCGGACACTGCTTACAAACACTTGGAAATTGGAGAAGAACACGCCTTGCAATGCCGAAGACAATATTGCGCGCCGGACTCATCGTCATTGAAGCCTGGTTCGGGGGCTACTGAGGGAGTCCTGGATTAGGGGGTCTCTGGACAGCCGACTATATCCTTTGGTCGGACTATTGGACTATGAAGATACAAGATTGAAGACTTCGTCCCGTGTCCAGATGGGACTCTACTTGGCATGGAAGGCAAGCTAGGCAATACGGATATGTATATCTCCTCCTTTGTAACCGACCTTGTGTAACCCTAGTCCCCTCCGGTGTCTATATAAACTGGAGGGTTTAGTCCGTAGGACAACATACAATCATACCATAGGCTAGCTTCTAGGGTTTAGCCTCTCCGATCTCGTGGTAGATCAACTCTTGTAATACCCATATCATCAAGAATAAATCAAGCAGGACGTAGGGTTTTACCTCCATCAAGAGGGCCCGAACCTGGGTAAAACATTGTGTCCCCTGCCTCCTGTTACCATCCGCCTTAGACGCACAGTTCGGGACCCCCTACCCGAGATCTGCCAGTTTTGACACCGACACTAACTAAGCAATTATGTATTCTCAAAATAACATGGCCAAAGAAAGTTATCCCTACAAAATCATATAGTCTGGCTATGCTCTATCTTCACCACACAAAATATTTAAATCATGCACAACCCCGATGACAAGCCAAGCAATTGTTTCATACTTTTGATGTTCTCAATCTTTTTCAATCTTCACACAATATATGAGCGTGAGCCATGGATATAACACTATATGTGAAATAGAATGGTGGTTGTGGAGAAGACAAAAAGGAGAAGATAGTCTCACATCAACTAGGCGTATCAACGGGCTATGGAGATGCCCATCAATAGATATCAATGTGAGTGACTAGGGATTGCCATGCAACGGATGCACTAGAGCTATAAGTATATGAAAGCTCAACAAAAGAAACTATATGGGTGTGCATCAAACTTGCTTGCTCATGAAGACCTAAGGCATTTTGAGGAAGCCCATCATTGGAATATACAAGCCAAGTTCTATAATGAAAAATTCCCACTAGTATATGAAAGTGACAACATAGGAGACTCTCTATCATGAAGATCATTGTGCTACTTTGAAGCACAAGTGTGGAAAAAGAATAGTAGCATTGTCCCTTCTCTTTTTTTCTCTCATTTTGTGGGCCTTCTTCTTTTTTATGGCCTTTCTTTTTTTTCGTCCGGAGTCTCATCCCGACTTGTGGGGGAATCATAGTCTCCATCATCCTGTACTCACTGGGACAATGCTTTAATAATGATGATCATCACACTTTATTTACTTACAACTCAAGAATTACAACTCAATACTTACAACTCAATACTTACAACAAAATATGACTCTATGTGAATGCCTCCGGTGGTGTACCGGGATGTGCAATGATGCATGAGTGACATGTATGAAGAATTATGAATGGTGGCCTTGCCACAAATATGATGTCAACTACATGATCATGCAAGCAATATGACAATGATGAAGCGTGTCATAATAACGGAACGGTGAAAAGTTGCATGGCAATATATCTCGGAATGGCTATGGAAATGCCATAATAGATAGGTGTGGTGGCTGTTTTAAGGAAGGTATATGGTGGGTTTAAGGTACCGGCAAAATTTGCGCGATACTAGAGAGGCTAGCAACGGTGGAAGGATGAGAGTGCGTATAATCCATGGACTCAACATTAGTCATAAAGAACTCACATACTTATTGCAAAAATCTATTAGTTATCGAAACAAAGTATTACGCGCATGCTTCTAGGGGGGTAGATTGGTAGGAAAAGACCATCGCTCGTCCCCGACCGCCACTCATAAGGAAGACAATCAATAAATAAATCATGCTCCGACTTCATCACATAACGGTTCACCATACGTGCATGCTACGGGAATCACAAACTTCAACACAAGTATTTCTCAAATTCACAACCACTCAACTAGCATGACTCTAATATCACCATCTCCATATCTCAAAACAATTATCAAGTATCAAACTTCTCATAGTATTCAATGCACTCCTATGAAAGTTTTTATATTAAAGCAAGTTTCCATGTTGTTCTAAAGGACTCCCAAAATAATATAAGTGAAGCATGAGAGATCAATAGTTTCTAAAAAACAAAACCACCGCCATGCTCTAAAAGATATAAATGAAGAACTAGAGCAAAAACTATATAGCTCAAAAGATATAAGTGAAGCACATAGAGTATTCTAATAATTTTCAAATCATGCGAGTCTCTCTCAAAAGGTGTGTACATCAAGGATGATTGTGGTAAACTAAAAAGCAAAGACTCAAATCATACAAGACGCTTCAAGCAAAACACATATCATGTGGTGAATAAAAATATAGCTCCAAGTAAAGTTATCAATAGACGAAGACGCAGAGGGGATGCCTTCCGGGGCATCCCCAAGCTTAGGCTTTTTGGTGTTCTTGAATTTTACCTTGGGGTGTCATGGGCATCCCCAAGCTTAGGATCTTGCCACTCCTTGTTTCATAATCCATCAAATCTTTACCAAAACTTGAAAACTTCACAACACAAAACTCAAAATAAAAAATCTTGTGAGCTCCGTTAACGAAAGAAAACAAAACACCACTTCAAGGTACTGTAATGAACTCATTCTTGATTTATATTGATATTAGACCTACTGTATTCCAACTTCTCTATGGTTTATAAACTCTTTTACTAGCCATAGATTCATCGAAATAAGCAAACAACACAAGAAAAATAGAATCTGTCAAAAACAGAACAGTCTGTAGTAATCTGTAGCTAACGCAACTTCTGGAACCCAAAAATTCTAAAATAAATTGCTGGACGTGAGGAATTTATCTATTAATAATCTGCAAAAAGAATTAACTAAATAGCACTTTCCAAATAAAAATGGCAGCAATTCTCGTGAGCGTTAAAGTTTTTTTACAGCAAGATCAAAAAGACTTTCCCCAAGTCTTCCCAACGGTTCTACTTGACACAAACACTAATTAAACACAAAAAACATAACCAAAACAGAGGCTAGATAAATTATTTATTACTAAACAGGAGCAAAAAGTAAGGAATAAAAATAAAATTGGGTTGCCTCCCAACAAGCGCTATCGTTTAACGCCCCTAGCTAGGCATAAAAGCGAAGATAGATCTAGATATTGCCATAATAATAGGATAGATCACGAAAACTCATTTCATATTCTCTATGTTCAGCAGCAAGTTTTCTTTGAGGCAAACAAAAGTAATCAAAAGGGCTAAATTTAATGGGACAGAAGTCCCCAAGATCAATTTTGGGAGGTATAGGTTCCTCCTTTGGCCCTTCATATTGCACAACCAATTCATCATTATAAACATTCTTTTGACAGAACTTCATGAGCCTATACTCAAGAGAATATCCTAGATCATTGTTTCGAATAGCAAAATCATTATTAAGTTCGGAAATTCTATCAACTAGAACATTGGTAGGAACCTTTTTCCTAAGGTTCTCATTAAAAGCAACATAGTCTAAAGATTAAAAACGCATTATTTCCTCTTGATCAAAGAGGATTGCCTCTATGGGAGGACGGCCAGCGTCCACCCTATAGTGCGCAAAGATTTCTTTGGCCTCTTTTATTATAAATCTGAACTTATGAGCCAAAAAGATAGTAGCGGCACGCTTAACAGAAGAATGCTCAATATTAGAAAATTCTAGGAAAATCCTTTGTATGCAAGGATGCATGTGCATAAATTGTCTTTCAAGTTCAACTACAAGCATGGCGATAGCGTCCGCAAGACTACTAGTTCTATGAAGAATAGAACTATGCATAGAAGGCAAAGCACCGGCACAAGTAAAGAAATATTGGATAACTGATTTTCCAATAATATTACCACTACCGATTCGGATTTTTTTGTATGTAAGATAGGGGGTTCTTCAGCAGGAGCATCAGACTTTTCCATGTTATTATTATCCATATCGACAATAATTTCCCCAATTTCAGACATAACGGCAGAAAATGCGAGGAGCAAAAGAAAGAGGGAAGCAAACAGAAGAGAGAGGGCGAAAGGAAAAGAGGGCGAATAAAACGGCAAGGGTGAAGTGGGGGAGAGGAAAACGAGAGGCAAATGGCAAATAATGTAATGCGAAGGATAAGAGTTTGTGATGGGTACTTGGTATGTCTTGACTTGTGCGTAGACTCCGGCAACGGTGCCAAAAATAGCTTGTTGTTAGGAGTCAAATCTTGACTTGACTTGGCGTGAATCTCCCCGGCAACGGCGCCAGAAATCCTTCTTGCTACCTCTTGAGCACTGCGTTGTTTTCCCTTGAAGAGGAAAGGGTGATGCAACAAAGTAGCACAAGTATTTCCCTCAGTTTTTGAGAACCAAGATATCAATCCAGTAGGAGATCACACTCGAGTCCCACACACCTACACAAACAAATAAGAACCTCGCAACCAACGCGATAAAGGGGTTGTCAATCCCTTCACGGCCACTTACGAGAGTGAGATCTGATAGATATGATAAGATAATATTTTTGGTATTTTTATGATAAAGAGAAATAAAGATGCAAAGTAAAATAAACGGCAAAGGAAATAACTAAGTATAGGAAGATTAATATGATGGAAGATAGATCCGGGGGCCATAGGTTTCACTAGTGGCTTCTCTCAAGAGCATAAGTATTATGGTGGGTAAACGAATTACTGTCGAGCAATTGATAGAATTGAGCATAGTTATGAGAATATCTAGGTATGATCATGTATATAGGCATCACGTCCGCGACAAGTAAACCGAAACGATTCTGCATCTACTACTATTACTCCACACATCGACCGCTATCCAACATGCATCTAGAGTATTAAATTCATAAGAACAGAGTAATGCTTTAAGTAAGATGACATGATGTAGGGGATAAACTCATGTAATATGATACAAAACTCATCTTTTTATCCTCGATGGCAACAATGCAATACGTGTCGGTTCCCTTTCTGTCACTGGGATCGAGCACCGTAAGATTGAACCCAAATCTAAGCAATTTTCCCATTGCAAGAAAGATCAATCTAGTAGGCCAAACCAAACTGATAATTCGAAGAGACTTGCAAAGATAAACCAATCATACATAAAAGAATTCAGAGGAGATTCAAATATTGTTCATAGATAAACTGGATCATAAACCCACAATTCATCGGATCTCGACAAACACACCGCAAAAGAAGATTACATCGAATAGATCTTCAAAAAGATCGAGGAGAACTTTGTATTGAGATCCAAAGAGAGAGAAGAAGCCATCTAGCTAATAACTATGGATCCGAAAGTCTGAAGTAAACTACTCACACATCACCGGAGATGCCATGGAGTTGATGTAGAGGCCCTCCGTGATCAATGCCCCCTTCGGCGGAGCTCCGGGAAAGGCTCCGAGATGGGATCTCTCGGGTACAGAAGGTTGCGGCGGTGGAATTAGGTTTTCGTGGTGCTCTTGAATGTTTGGGGGGTACGTGGATATATATATGAGAAAGAAGTACGTCGATGGAGCATCGAGGGGCCCACGAGGGTGGAGGGCGCGCCCCCCTGTCTCGTGCCCTCCTCGATAATTTCTTGACGTCCACTCCAAGTCTTCTGGATCACGTTTGTTGAGAAAATCACGTTTTCGAAGGTTTCATTCCATTTGGACTCCATTTGATATTCCTTTTCTTCGAAACCCTAAAATAGACAAAAAACTTCAATTTGGGTTGGGCCTGCGGTTAGTAGGTTAGTCCCAAAAATGATGTAAAAGTATAAAATAAAGTCCATTAACATTCAAAATAGATAATATAATAGCATGGAGCAATCAAAAATTATAAATACGTTGAAGACGTATCACAGCCAACATTGTTTTTCCAAGGTTGTGATAAAATGGATGAGGTCGTCCTTGTACAAGCCGTCGTGAGCTGCTATATGATCTATTTGTACATATGGCATGACGTTCAAGGAAGCAAACGCGCTATATACTTGTCGTTTGGTAACTTCCGTACTACGGTTTTTGCAAAGAATTATAATGTAGCATGTAATTTCAGGTTATGGCCATCTTTTATATCAAGACGAATACCTGATAATCCTAAAAATTTAAAAGAGAATCAAAAGTTTTTGCTGATATACATTTTGATCTTGGTGTGCGCCTCTATGTCATCCTCGGATGGCACCGTTTGGATATGATGTGTCGCATTAATGGTCGTTTATATAGGTATATGAATTTTTTTTCTCCCATTGCAACGCATGGGCACATGTGCTAGTAACCCATAAATACGTAGCATTTTCAATAAGCAAGAGCGTCGAATCCAATAATAAAGAAAAGGAATTAGTTGATGGAAACCAATAACAATTCACTGTAAAAGGCTTAAAATAATGACAAAAATGCAACTGTGCATCAAGTGACCCAATTTTTAATTATGCTAAGGACAAACAATTGTCTTATTTTATTTTTTATTATATTTATGGCGCTTTGTATTTCTGGTGAATATTTATACTAGATCTGTCTTTTCTATGAAAAAAAATCATCAATCGAGGTCTCAGATTGTGGATCTTGTATTTCTCTCCTCTTATTTTTTTGGATTATGTAAAATGTAAATATATGATGTTTTAGTAGTTTAATATTTCTTTTTTTGACTGCAAATAGACTTTATTTCTCAAATAATAGACATGTCATTTACAAGCAGATGAGAAATAAAATCAGGGATCTCATCATCCCAAGAACTAGAAGATCTAGTAGTAAAAGTGTTCTTTGCTAATTTATCTGCCACCTGATTGGCCTCTCTATAGCAATGTCTGAAGGATATGGACGCAAAGTCCATCATAAGTTGTTTACACTCTGTGACGATAGCTACCTCCGCGCCTAAATAATCATCAACTTGGTTCAGCGAGTCCACTGCGAACGAACAATCTGATTCAATTTTTATGTTGTTGCATCCAATGTGAGTTGCCAAGTATATCCCGTTTCTGATGGCAGTTAGCTCAGCTGAGTCAACTCCACTGATGTTTGGAACAAACCAACTTGCTGCAGCAATAAAATCACCCCGGTAGTCCCGAGCCACAGCACCCCAAGCACCTGAAAGTGTTTCATACTGAAAGGAAGCATCAACATTTATCTTCACGATCCCATATCCTGGTTTCCTCCACATGTGGTCGTTCTTACGTATTGGTCCTTTGGGTATAGTTGACCTGAGGAAATTTGTCGCCAAAACCTTGATGGATAGTGCAGTTTTTTCCGGCGTTTGGACTTTGACTTCCTTTACTATCTGTCGGCGCTGCCACCATATATACCATGCTGCTACAACAGCAAGCTCCGTCGTTGGTACCTCCGCATCATTGCCCTGAAGCTTTGATAAAATTTCCATCGCAATAGATCTTGATCTGTCCTCGGCGACAGCTTTCCGTATGACTTGTAGCAAGCCCAGCCGCTCCCAAACATCCGTCGCTCGTCGGCACCTAAATAAGCAGTGTTGAATGTCTTCTGCTCCGACTAAACAAACTGGACATTGAGCTGAGCATGGGATGTGTCGGCTTGCTAATACACCAAAGCATGGGAGGGCGCCATGCAAAACTTTCCATGCAAAATGTTTTATCTTCCCTGGTATTTTCAGCTTCCACATATCCTTCCAAACTGAGTTTATATTTTCTGTACCTTGCCCATCAGCTCGCACCCACTGTGCCCCATGTTGATGTTCAAACTCCTTATGATAAGCCGATCACATGGAAAACGTGCCTGATCGTGTATAGTTCCAAGCCACAAAGTCTTCCGTCAAGTGATAATTCAAGGGGATTTGTAATATCCTATGAACATCAACAGGAGAGAACACATCACAAATTAGATCCTCATCCCACTGGCCTGTGTACGGATTTATTAACTCATCAACCTTTGAAAGCATTGTTGCACCCCTATTCGTGTTTACTTTCCTTGTGACACTTGATGGAATCCATGGATCATGCCAGATATCAATTTGAGCTCCACTTCCAACACGCCAAATGCAACCCCGCTTAAAAGTCTGAATACCTGCGACAATACTCTGCCAAGTATAAGAAGAGCCTTTTTTGGGTCCAGCTTTCAATATGTCACCATCTGGGTAATATTTTGCCCTCAGAACTTGCGCACACAAAGAATCCGGGTTTTGGATTAGTCGCCAACACTGTTTTGCTAACATAGCAAGATTAAAACTGTGCAAGTCTCTAAAACCCAATCCCCCTTCCTTCTTCGGAATACACAACCTCCCCACGCAAACCAATGCATTTTCTTTTTCTCCTCATTGTCACCCCACCAGAACCCAGCAATTTCATCAGTGATAGACTTACAGATTCCTTTAGGCAATTCAAAAACTGACATTGCATAAGAAGGTATTGCTTGGGCTACCGACTTTACCAGTACCTCTTTACCTTGCATCGAGAGTGTTTTCTCCTTCCACCCCTTCAACCTCTGGCAAACTCTATCGATCAAGTGCTGGAAACAGTCAGTTCTGTCGACTCCCACCATTGTAGGGAGACCCAAGTATGTGTCCGATAGAGCTTCTGTCTCAATATTTAATTCTGTACACACATTCTCCCTGGTATTGACATTAGTATTAGGACTAAAAAATATACTCGATTTAGCATTACTAACTAGTTGCCCAGAACTAGCACAATATGTGTCAAGAATCCTTTTGAGTGTACTTGCATTATGTGAGTCCGCCTTCATTAGGATCAAGGAGTCATCTGCAAACAGTAAATGTGAGATAGGGGGAGCATTTCTACAAACACGGACCCCTTCCAGACCTCCAACTTCCTGTTCATGAGCTAATAAGCTTGAAAGACCCTTAGAGCACAAGAGAAATAAATAAGGTGATAATGGGTCGCCCTGTCTGAGCCCTCTCGTGGGAGCGAATTCTTCAGTTTCTGTATTATTGAACCGGACCCTATAGCTTACTGAAGATACACACTCCATGATAAGCTCCACCCAATGTGCATGAAATCCCATCCGCAACATTATTTTTTCCAAGAAGCCCCACTCAACACGGTCGTAGGCTTTGTTCATGTCCAGCTTCACGGCACAAAATCCATTTGATCCATGTGTTTTTTTCTTGATTGCATGAAAACACTCATAAGCTACCAACACATTATCAGTAATAAGTCTGCCTGGGACAAAAGCACTTTGTGTTGGAGATATAATTTCAGGAAGGATTCGTTGTAGTCTGTTTGCAAACATTTTTGAAATTATTTTATAAACCACATTGCAAAGACTGATTGGCCTGTATTGCGTAATTACCTCTGGACTATTGACCTTGGGAATTAGCACTACATTTGTTGAATTCCATCCTGAAGGGATCTTCCTTTTATTTATAGCATTGAGCACTTCATCAGTCAACTCGTCGCCTACAATATGCCAAAATCTTTTTAAAAAGATAGCATGAAGTCCGTCCGGGCCAGGAGCCTTCAAATCTCCTATTTGAAATAAAGCTTGGCGAACATCCTCCCTCGTGTACTCAGCCAAAAGCATATTATTCATATCGACGGTCACCACGGGTTTTACAGAGTTCAGCAATCCTTGGTCCACCACACCCATATCGGATGTGAAGAGGCCATGGAAGTAGTCCCTAATTAGGGGCTTAAGATTATCATTACCTTCCACCCAGGAATCACTACTACTCTTGAGCTTTTTTATTAAATTCTTCCGTCGGCGTGCCGAGGCGAACTGATGAAAATAAGCCGTGTTCCGGTCGCCTCGACGTAGCCAGCTTACTTTGCCTCTTTGTGCCCAATATATCTCGTCTTGCTCCAGCAAATTTTCTATAAAAAGAGACAACTCCTTCTGCTGCATACAAACATCCAATGTCGGGCTGGATTTTGTAAGCGACTCAAGTTCCCGTTGTGCCTTCCTGAGTCTTGAACGAGGCTCCTTCAGGACCATACGGTCCCATGCATGCAGGTCTTGGTGCACCACTGTTAGCTTTGTCCCTATATCTGGTCCAATACCCCGCTGAGCAGCCTTGCACCATGCTGTTTTTCACTACTTCCTCAACAGTCTCCTCTGCCAGCCACCTCGCCTCAAATTTCCTCCCATAGGAAGGTCGTTGTTCTGCAATTCCAGCCAGGTGATATGTATCCAGGCAGATCGGTCGATGATCTGATTTTCCTAATTCCAGGTTGCAAGGACCAGCCAAAGGATGGAGCTGCATCCATCCAGCATTCGTCATTACCCGATCGAGTCTTTCCCGCAACCCTCCACGGAACCACGTGAATATGTCTCCCTCATAACCCAAGTCTTCAAGGGAGTAGTCAGACAAGGCGTCCTGAAAAGCTTGTAGACGGGATTGATGTCGAGGGGCCCCACCATCTTTCTCTGATGAGAATAGAATCTCGTTAAAGTCGCCAATTACTATCCACGGCAACCTGGATTGGGCATGAAGATCCCGTAGTAATTGATACGTACGGTTTTTGTTATCCCAACTTGGTTCACCGTATATTCCAGTTAACCTCCACATGTCTCCATTATCCTCTTCCACAGAGACATCGATGAAATCCAGGGTAGCAGCCCGGGAGTAGATCCTCACCTCCTTCTTCCAGACTAGTAGCAAACAACCCTTTCTTCCATCTAGACTAGGAACCACAATCCTGTGATCCATACGTAATTTTTTCATTAAACTTTCTGCCCTTGATTCATCCAGATGCATCTCAGACAGAAAAAATGCATCTGGTTCATGTCGCCTCTGTATCTACTACCCCTATAAAAGCAGAGAGGGCGGAGAACCAATACATCTCAACCGTATAATGGAGAGATCTGACGATCAAAATCATCTCAATGTTTAATGTTTAGCATCAACCACGCGGTTAGTATACGGTCAAGCCACTAAACTTTCCTCCACGCAGCAACCCACGCCCTCCGCTTAATCCTCCTCTGCCCCGCTGCATCCGACGCGCCCAGCCGCCCCTGCCCCTCCGCCCCGCTCCTGGCTCCGCGCTCGGTCACCCCTGCTCCCCGTCCGCCCTTGCTCCTCTACCACAGCCAACACTCCTCCACCAGTGCCCGCCGCGCCCGGCCTCCCCCGACGTCCGCGCCCGCCCGGCCGCCCCTGCTCCCCCGCCAGTGCCCGTTCCAGACGCCGCCTTGTGCGCCCCCGCGCCCGGCCGCCCCCAGCACGCGTCCGCTCCACGCCTACCCACGCACGTAGCCGACGACCCTTCATGCCTCCCACGACATGCCCGTGGAGCTCTTTCTGCAACAAATCCCTCACCAATTGGAGCCCCAAGGAAACACATATCCTTTCTCGTAAGTAATCATCATCAATAAGGAGCGAGTATTTATGCTCAATTACGTGCTTGTACTGATTTCTTCACTTTCCCATGGATTTACCTTCACACAGATGAATAATCATCATCCACCTGCATCTCCATTACGATCAGAAGAATGTTCTCCATTTAAGGACCTGACAATCACGCCTAATCACGGGAATGCAAATGCCCTAGGTGAAAATCTGCGAGAACAACTGAATTGGGGTCAAAATTGGGATGCCCAAGTGTCTGATGAGAAGATAATGGAATACAACAGGAAGCGACCTACAACCCTCTCCATTGCCCAAAGTAATGTAAGCTAGAGGAATTCTTATTAATGCTTTAGTTCAGTTTAGAATCTGGTAAGGGAAAGGATACAATGTGCATGCATGTGAGTTGTATACATTGCATTCCACATGACAATTTCATTTGGCCTACTTACATGCCGTCAGAAGCTGGACATGGACTCCATGCAAATATATAGGCCTGCAAATAATTAACAAAACGATATACTAAGACATATCTATATCACTAACAAAGAGTGTAACTGATTTTCCCTTGATCTATTCAGCCCATGTCTTGTTAGCTTGGATCTTTATTTTGAGCATATGTTTCGTGTTCTACAGAGCATTCACCATTTTCTTTTTCTTTGTGGCCGTATATATTTTTGAAAAAAATTTATGATCTTGTTCTAGATTGATGGTACTACCAATAGCATACATGTATTTTTTTACTTTCTCATGTTTTTAATTTTAGCTCGACCAACGTTTGTAATGCGGCGATGCCATATTTGTCAGAAGGTTGGTTTTAGTTTCTTGTTCATAGTTAATAATCATGACATATGGTAAGATGTCTTTATGGGCTCATATGTACTCTATGAAAATGTTACATGAAAAGCATTGCTAGGAATTTTAAATTGGGATGTGTACTGCTTATTATTTCCAATTTTGCACTATAGACTCACAATCCTATGATTAATCTTTTTGGTTGACTAGCACACCATTTTTTGATTGCGACCTCATTCTTAAATAGTTAAATTTGGCAGGTTGCAGAAATTCAAATTCACTATCTCTTCTGAATCAATGCAAATTCACCGAATGCTTCATAGCTTCGTGGAATTTTGCTGCTTACATTGCAAATACTTGATCCTTGATAGCTATGCTATGTTGATCATGCCAATAAATGTTTGGAGACAGGAAACATCATGTACAAGTTAATATATAGAAAATATTTTTTACGCACCACTAGCTCCAAGAAATTGTTTCCTCTACTTGAAACATAGAGGTGAGTGTTTGATACTCCTTTAATCATGTATCTCCTTACTGAAACTGAATGCAGTTTTTGTTGGCTTGGGGGAATGTCTGCACCAATCCACCACACTCGAATTAGGGGATCATATACAATGTGGTGGCAAAAATTGAGATGATGATCCATCAGGTTCGCCTCATATTTGTTTTTGGGAATGACTTAATTGGTCCCAGACACTTTTTGTGGCATAGAAAATATCATAAATGTTCACCGGTCAGCCGGCTCCTCCGCGATTGACTCCCTGCAGTTATTGACCCAACACATTGATTGTTCTACCCCATATACCCACTTCATTCTTGCCCTAATATATTAACCAACTGTCATGTTGATCCGTTTATCTATTTTGAGCATATGTGGCATGGTCTACAAGGCATTCAGTTTAGATTTTTCTTATCATGGATTCAGTTTTTTATTGTAGTTTGTGGGGTTATTTTAGTTACTAGCTTGCAACGATTCAGTTTATCCACTGCTACTCCTAGAGGGTGCATTTGAATGATGAGAAGGTGGAAGTTAATAACTTCATATGGTTATCTGATTTCTCTACGAGTGATTTCCTTTTGTTTTGTTCGGGCAAGCTTGATTTATATGCGCTCACATGGTTAATGCTCTCTTGCAGTATATGCATGCAAGGCACTGTTTGGGTTGGCTTGCATTTATGGGTATGTGATAAATCTGAAAGAAACTTATGCCATGTATATCATGTACTACCTGGAGTTTTTGCAGCCGTTGAATGTAGAACCCTTGAAATTTTTCTTATGTACTTCTAATTTTCTCCGAGCAAAGACGTTTAACCTACTTAAGGACAAACATACATATATTTCCACAAATTATTTTATGATCCATGTCATAAGAGTCTTTCTATCTACCAAACTATATACTTGTCATGAACTGGAGTTTTTTGGTTTTCCTTTTGTGTACATATTGTGTATGAAATTGTTCTTTTAGAGAAAGGAAAAATTTAGTATGCTAAATACTTGTCATGAACTGGAGTTTTTTGGTTTTCCTTTTGTGTACATATTGTGTATCAAATTGTTCTTTTGGAGAAAGGAAAATTTAGTATGCTAAATAAGAGGACATACTTAGAAAATGTTACATTAATTTGTTTACATTATAGCTTTTGTTCAGTTGATTGAGTTTCACGGTGCATGTGGATAAACTGAATCGTTGGCAATAGTAGAAGGAAGATTCAGGGGTTGAACATTAGGTACGCTGCAATCATGTTGATGCTCCTCAAGATCATGCCGCCATTATTGTTATCCTTCAGAGGGAACTTGACCTACTAATCAACAATGAATTTTATTGATAATAAACCAACATCCTACAGTTCTACAATCAAATTTTAGTTGACTGTTGTCTTACTATATATTGTAGGTAATTTTTGTTCTTATATTTTTATGGGCCTTAAGATTAACTTATCGTTATTCCATTTCACAATCTCAAAGCATGTAAAAATATTACTTTCTCCGTCCCATAATTCTTGTCGTGGATTTAGTTCAGTTGAAAGATTCATTGTGGATTCACTAGATTCATGGTATCATTTTAAGACAGATTTATGGCCATGTCATACAATACGTAGGTAGGCGTGTATGATTCTTTTTCAGTAAAAAGTATTGGTGCAGAGCTAGAAGAAAACCTTGAGATGGTCCAACTTTTTGTAAGTGTGCTATTGTTAGATAGTGATTTGTATGATATCTCGTATTTTTCTATGATTATACGTGTGTTACACGTACACGCTTACTAGTATTCAGAAATGAACGAACTGTTGGGGCACCAAGAATACCCCGACAGTTCCAGCTGATCAATTTCATTGCTCCCGTCCGTCGTCGACGGACGAGAAAAAAGGCACGGTCGACAGTAGCAACCAGGCTGTGGATCTTATATCGACGGTGCCGCGCACCTTGAGATGCTCGATCTGATCCAAGTATCCAACAACACAACTCCCTGCTCTGCCTTCCTCCCCGCAGAAAAAACCCCCTCTCTGCCCTCCACACCTCGTGCACGCCGTCCGCGCATACGCACAGCAAAGCCGGCTTCCCGCGAGCTCTTCCTCCTCACATCCATGGCCGGTCAGTGATTCGCATCCTCCTCCTTACACCCCGCAGTACGTACAACAGCTACTCTAGTTGATCCGCCCGATCGAATTGAACCGTATCCCGTATTCGAATCCGTGGCCGCAAGCCCCGACCGGTCCGTGAAGGGCAGAAGCGTAGAGCCAGGGAAGCGCGGGCGGAATCCATGGCCGTAGAAAGGATTGCCGTTCGTTCTCTCGCGCCGTGTGGGGGATTCGTGGGCGTATTCGGAATAGAAGGGAGCCAGGTGAAGTTTCCGATTGGCCACCGCTTCTATTTTCCAACCGTAGAAGGGTTTGTTTAGACCGATGGAATGGGTGGAAATCCACGTCAGCCCAATGCGTTGTGCAGGAGAGAATAGATTAGTGGGATTAGGGGCATGGCGAAATTTCCTTGGGTTGATGAATGTAAGAATTGTTGGTTTTATCTGCTTGCCTCTTCGATCGGAGGACTAACTTTCGACAATCGTAGTTATATCTGACTGAAATTTTAAACTGATTCAATCACTGCTTGTCAAACAAAGAAAATAAGAAACTTGAACGGCTGGTGAAATTCATTTGAGTTCATGGAAAACCACCGTGGATGAAGACTGACAGCAAAATTTAGGGCCTTTCTTTTTGCTGGCAGCTCTCTGTGGCTGCCTTCGGGCCCAGAAAGATCCATATGGACCATATTTCGTGGTGTTATGATAGTTGTTGTTAAGCATTGTATTTCGAGATTCAGCTAGTGGCTAATACTTGCATTTTAGCCAATATTGTTTTTATTCAAAGATGTTTCTAGTTCCTTTTTAATGAAATTCCACTTCCAGTTTTGAACTGAATGTTGGCTTCAAGAAAAATACACAGTTTGATTGTTCCTTAATCTAAGTATTCTATCATTCTAATCTTATTCCTAGATATAAGCATTTTATCTTTCAAAGGAGATTTCTTCAATTCTTAGCCCGTGCATCCCTTCTTTAATTAGTTGCTAAATAGGTTCTGGAGTAATATATAGGGCATGGTTTTCACACATGCCTATATTCTTGTACCATATATTTGAGAAATGAGAGAGTACAAATATTTCTGTATATTTTGTGGAACAAAACTATGCTATAAATGACCCAAATAAGCAATTATCTTGTGCACTGTCATAAGAATAGAAGAAGCTGATAGATTTGGACATTTGTGCAGCATTATCAGCGAAGGCCATACAAAATGCATTCTTGGCACAAGATGGTCCACGGACTAGGCACAACACAAGATATACCTGTGATTTTTGTGCCCTCAATACCCGCAGCATGCATTCCGTCCAGGGGTGTAGATTATCATTAGCTGATACTTCAGCCAAGTGGTTAAATACCACATCAACAGCATGGATTAGCTTCGGGAAACAAGCAAATATTAGCTGCAATGGTCTGTTCTAGGCTCTCAATGATCGTTATTAGTTTACGTAGGTTTTTTTTACCCGCTCAATATGGTGTGTCTGTCAAATATTGGCTTATTTTCCAATTATTTTATGTCAGATCATAGCTTGGTTACTGGTTTTAGATAGTTTCTGCTGTGCCATGTATGCTCATGCGAAATTCTGAAAACTTTCTTACATAACTTCCATTACAGCTACTCAAGGTGCCAGTGATGTCTTGTCCATTGACAAAGTTGATTTCCTCAAGCTCCAAAATGGCAGGTATAACAAGGTTTCTACTTTGTATGATACTCTCCTTGGCATTGCATGCTCTTAATTCTTATAGCGAGACTGTATATTTTTCTTTTTTGCTATATGCATGGTAACAAAACATGTACTTTATTTCCTTGGTGTTTTTTTCCAAAAGCAATGAAATATGTTTGTCAATAGACAATGACGTGCATAAGCTTTTCAATCCCATTTTTTCTTATTGAATATTTAATTTAGTTGCTTTGGTAGTTCACAGAAATGGCCAATTAAGTATTGTTGATATCTACATTTGCTTGTCTACTCTGCTGTCTTTAGGCCATCTATTACGTAGACAAGATTTTGTATCCCAATCCTTGGGTGAGAATCGATGCTTGTCGGACTGTTTCTGTTAGTTCGCCTTTTAGCAGTAAGCAACTTTCCATACACATTTTTCTTAAAAAATATTCTGAACATATTGACCCAGCAAAGATCTGAGTACCCAATGGAAAACAGCTACATCTTCATATATGTTGCAATATTCAGAGATTTATTAGTAGTCATATATCACATTAAATAGAAGATATGTGAAATCTAATTTTCAAAATTACCATGGAAAAGTAGTGTTTGCCAAAGCAAGAGTACTCATTGATACTTTCGCTGCCAAGTGCAAGGGATACTTTATTTTACAGAGAGGTGGCATGCACGATATGTCGGAATAAAACCCCTAACCCAAAAAAGTGGGAAGAGGATGCAAGTGTCTGTGGGTGTCCAACCATGTTTTAACCCATACATATAACCATGCATCAGTGCATAGAAACTTCCTGCTTGATCAGCAGGTCAACTTGTCATCAGTTAGCAGAACAGTACACCATATTGCCAATTTGTATGGTATATGTGAGGTTTAGCATGTCATCCTTAGCAGTGGTTCCCTTCTTTGGCATGAACGGCGTCACAAACAATGATTGTGACATTCGACACCCAAAGTCTTTACTGCTCCGTCAAATGGGTGCATATGTCTTGCAGCTTTCCATAACTTTATTTTCATCAAGCATTTCTCAGGTATAATGCTGTTATCATGCATCAATGGTTGTGTTGGATAAACTCTTTGAAATATTATATTGCTTCCAGTGATTTCTTTGTGATTGGATGATATGATTCTTGTGAATTAATATTGTACTCGAATAATGCAAAATATGGCAGTACAAAGTCGACTCCCATTTGAAATTAGCTTTTAGAGTCGTCTAATTTGTTGAAACTAGTGTATTATTCACGTTCGTTAAGAAACCTGAAGAGGCATTTGATGGACAGTTTCAAGATGTTCTAGATATGTGTGTTCATATGTATGATATGTTACAAAAAAAATCAACTTCTTTTATACAGACTATTTTGTTTTACAGTGATATTCGTGGTGTTGCTATTGCTGGGGTTGAAGGTGAGCCTCTCAATCTCACGGAGCTTGTCGCTGAAGCTATAGCTGCTGCATTTGCTGCATGGTTATTAAACAAGAAGGAAGCCGATGGCTTGAGACGTTTAAGAATCTCTGTTGGACATGATTCACGAATTTCTGCTCATAAATTGCAGGTACCTGATTTCTATGCATTTAGAAAAAGGACCCACAAGGTCCTGTGTGCATTTTTGTCTAATTTATTATTTCTAGTTTTGTATTCTTACTTAAGCCATTATTAGACCAAAACCATGTTCCAACAAGTCATGGTTTGGACTTTCCGGTCATTCAAAGAGTTAGCCGAGAAACTAGGGTAGTTTCTGTCGAATCGGATAACATATGGTGACCGATTTTTATCTTCAGCTCATTGGGTAGCTGGCATTCTGTTATTGTGTTGGAGGTGGAATTCTCATCACATGTTCGAGCTCTGGGAATTAATTGGGAATTGGTAGTACCACCCTACGCACACTCTCCCTCTAAAAAAAGCTTAAAGTTAAACCCGAGTAGAACCCTATTTGTAGATGTGCATGCTTAAATACTTACATCCTTAGTTGTTAAGTTTGAGTAGATCGCTCACATTTCCTTAAAAGCTTAAGGTTCTGGATGAATTACGATAGCAGAGCCAATAGGTCCAGAGTCCGGAACATGTCTATCGCAATTTTAAGACAAATAATCATGCACAGCACACATTTAAGTATACACCATAGATGGATAGGCCTGATGGAGCCTAGACATCAGAAGAAGTAAGGGAAGTGTTAAAAGTGTGATTAGATTGCAGCTACATTTCCTCAACAGCTTCAGGACAGGTCTAGGTCTGCCTTCTCTGTTTGCAGGATTTTTGAATGATACAAATTTATGATGGTCATGTTGGTTGCTGCTGTTTCGATATCCTTTGTGCCTATAAAGTTCATAAGTATCGCCTGCGTTCTGATGCTTAAACTGATCAACTATTTCATTTGGAATTTCGCTACCCTCCCCACCCAAACAAAGTTCATAAATATCGCGTTGTGATGCTTAAACTGATCAACAATTTCATTTGGAATTTCGCTACCCTCCCCACCCAAACAAAGTTCATGAGTAACATTTGGATAATTATTTGATTATTGAATATTGAACAGTAATTGTTTTCAGAATGCAGTTACTCATGGAATCACTGCTGTCGGACATGATGTTCTACAGTTTGGGTGAGTTCAAACTTCTTTTTGCTTACATTCAAGATATGAGATCTTCTGTGTTGTATAGACTCTAGCAGGGACCAAAAACACAGAGGCAATCTGAATTTTCTTGTCATGTGAGATCTTTTTGTACTTATAATCTGCACACATCCTTTTTCTATTGCAAGGGTAGACATCCATTATTGGGAATCTAGAAACTCACTTTCATACATCCGTTCTTGGGAAGCTATAAACTCACTTTTAACTGTTCCAAGGGGTTTGCCCGTTTGAGCTCTTCATAAATGTGACCTCTCTACTCTGACATGCCAACAAATGAGTCAAATATCCAAGACAAAATTGCTTATTTACCAGTATATAAAACCCTATCCTGTCAGATATCACCAGAATAACTCCTTATTCATTCCATGCCATCCATTTTCAAATAGCCTTCATTCTTTGCTATCGCTGTTAACTTGCCGTCCAAGGCTGTTAAATCAAGAGAACGTCCATATTGCCCTTATGTAAAGTGGTGAGCCGAGAATATGCCATCCACTTGATCCAGCATTCCATGTATGTATGTGTGCATGCCTACTCTTGGAGTCTTGGTTATGCATTCAGCTACAGTTATTCAGGTCTATGCTACTAATGTCTATGCATCTACTAAAGTGTCAACAAAATAATATTAAATCTTCCCTGATGGCATGTTCTGCAAAAGAATAAACAATATGATTCATGTGGCATCCGTGCCTTATAAATTGCACAAGACAAATCCTTTTCCAGAGACAAGCACATAAGAAACCCATACCCGGCATGATCCCAGTTGAAGCGGCGGATGACCCTAGCAAAATGGACAACAACAAGTTGGGGTAGGCTAGAGGTGAAACCCATAAGATCTCGCGACCAACTCATGGCTCTGGCACATGGATAGCAAGCTTCCATGCACCTCTGTCCATAGCTAGTTCTTTGGTGATACTCCAATCCTTCAGGTCTCTCTTAACGGACTCCTCCCATGTCAAATTCGGTCTACCCCGACCTCTCTTGACATTCTCCGCACGCTTTAGCCGTCCGCTATGCACTGGAGCTTCTGGAGGCCTGCGCTGAATATGCCCAAACCATCTCAGACGATGTTGGACAAGCTTCTCTTCAGTTGGTGCTACCCCAACTCTATCTTGTATATCATCATTCCGGACTCTATCCTTCCTCGTGTGGCCATACATCCATCTCAACATACGCATCTCCGCCACACCTAACTGTTGAACATGTCGCCTTTTAGTCGGCCAACACTCAGCGCCATATAACATTGCGGGTCGAACAGCCGTCCTGTAGAACTTGCCTTTTAGCTTTTGTGGCACTCTCTTGTCACAGAAAATGCCAAAAGCTTTGCGCCACTTCATCCATCCGGCTTTGATTCGATGGTTCACATCTTCATCAATACCCCCATCCTCCTGCAACATTGACCCCAAATATCGAAAGGTGTCCTTCTGAGGTACCACCTGCCCATCAAGGCTAACCTCCTCACACCTAGTAGTACTGAAACCTCACATCATGTACTCGGTTTTAGTTCTACTAAGCCTAAACCCTTTCTATTCCAAGGTTTGTCTCCATAACTCTAACTTCCTATTTACCCCCGTCCGACTATCGTCAACTAGCACTGCATCATCCGCAAAGAGCATACACCACGGGATATCTCCTTGTATATCCCTTGTGACCTCATCCATCACCAAGGCAAAAAGATAAGGGCTCAAAGCTGACCCCTGATGCAGTCCTATCTTAATCGGGAAGTCATCAGTGTCGACATCACTTGTTCGAACACTTGTCACAACATTATCGTACATGTCCTTGATGAGGGTAATGTACTTTGCTGGGACTTTGTGTTTCTCCAAGGTCCACCACATGACATTCCGTGGTATCTTATCATAGGCCTTCTCCAAGTCAATGAACACCATATGCAAGTCCTTCTTTTGCTCCCTGTATCTCTCCATAAGTTGTCGTACCAAGAAAATGGCTTCCATGGTCAACCTCCCAGGCATGACCATAGCAAAATGGACACTAGAGACAAATCCTTTTCCAGAGACAAACATAAGAAACCCATACCGGCATGACTTAAGAGCAGCCCTCAGACGGCAAACTAACTGTGATAAAAATAATTAATAATATTTGAAAATATGTTAAGTAGATGAGCAGTATCCTTCTCAGTATTCAGTTCTGACAATGTGTTATATATATAGATTGGCTTCAACACCGGCAATGTTCAACAGCACACTTACCGAAGATGCGATACATCATTGCCCAGCAGATGGAGGCATAATGATAACAGGTACTATTCCCAGTTTGATACGCTCCATCACAATCAAGCATTTGTATATATCAGTAATCAGTTCCTCTACCAACTATATGTATTGTTGCCTGCTGACACTGTTTGACTATTTTTATCGCTCTTTATTTATTTGACATTTACCCATCTCAGCAAGTGCATATTCATGCAGTCACAACTTTATCTGGCCCATTGGTTTCTACCAGATTTTTTTCCCTAACACTACTAACAGTGTAAACACGGCACGACTTCACCCTGGAATCTCTCCTAGTGCCACTGTCCATTACCACATCGAAATCACACACAAACACTTCGTTCTTTCAGGGCATACTGTTGGAAATATGCAACATGTATTTCCTGGGGGGCAAACGGCACTTCTTAACACCCCTTATACTACAGGGGAACTATACAGGCTACATGGAAACATAACATAACTCTTAAGACTCCCCTCAAACTCAGGGTGGATCCACAACACTGAGTTTGGAGAGTTAAAATCCATGTCGAGGAGGATGGACGCGGGTAGAAGGGACGAGACTCATCGAAGGTCACATCCCGAGAAATACGCATCCGACGACCAACGGGATCCCAACACCGATAGCCCTTATGCTCATCACTGTATCCAAGAAAGACACTCAACAGACTGAGCAGTCAGTTTGGTGCGTTCACGAGGGGCAAGCAAAACATAGCAAACGCAACCAAACAAGCGAAACACCGAATAATCAGGAGAACGACCAGAAAGACGCTCGAGAGGAATGCCACCCTGTAGAGCAGCAGATGGCTGAATGTTAATGAGATACGTGGAAGTGGTAACAGCCTCAGCCCAGAAGTGAGGCGGAAGAGAGGCGGCGATCATCATCGCACGCGCCGTCTCAAGAAGGTGACGGTGTTTGCGCTCAGCCACACCATTCTGAGCATGAGCACCAGGGCAAGAGAACTGAGGAAGAGTACCTTGCTCAGCAAGGAATCCTCGCAGCGCGGAGATATACTCACCAGCTGAATCTGCACGAAAAACACGAATAGGAGTGGAAAACTGGGTTTGATCCATGGCAGCAAATTTTTTGTATATAGATAAGACCTCACTACGAGAAGACATGAAATAGATCCAAGTGTACCGCGAAAAATCGTCTATAAAGATAATATAGTAGCGGTGACCCCCTTTTGAAGCAAAGGGAGCCAAGCCCCAAACATCAGAGTGAACGAGGTCAAAAGGGCGCTCGGACACCGACTCACTGTGAGGATAGGGTAGCTGAATCTGCTTACCAAGCCTACAACCCAGACAATCCAACGAAGCGTTACCGGAGACAGACCCCAGAACACCACGATGAACCAAAGACGAGAGACGAGAACCACATAAATGGCGAAGACGATGATGCCACTGCTGAAAAGAACTGGTAGATGCAGCAACAGGAGCTACGAGACTGACAGCGGTGGCAGCGGAAGCAATGTTCAAGAAAGCGGAAAGCGTAAGCGAAGCGGAAGGCCACAGCTTAGAGCAATGAGCGCTTAAGCGCAGCTTAATCGTACTTAAGCGTTTTTTGAAATTGGCTAGAATTTGACAGATTTTGAATGATATACACATGAAAATAGGAAGCATGGCACATGGGTAATTGAAGTAGCATCTGAAATACAGTTCACACAATAGCAAATACATATCAGGTTAGCATAGCAAGCAAAATAACAACTAAAATGCAGTTCAGTTCAAATAGACATAACCTAACAGATATCATGTGGACAGAATTTTACCAAAATATGAAGGAAATAGTTCTTGAACATAGCCTAGTAATAAGATAAATAGCATATTGCCATTATTGCGCAAGCAGACCAGCAGAAGTACAAAAATTGCCAAATTTTGGTCAAATTTAAATAAAAAACGCTTAATCTACCGCTTAGGGCAAAAACGAAGCGCTTTGCCATCGCTCAGCGCTTAATCGCGCTTAAGCGTCGCTTAAGAACGCTTTCTTGAACAATGAGCGGAAGGAAGACGTAGCCAGTCAAGCTCCCAAAGACCATCAGAGCGTTGAGGGCCAGCACCAAGTAGAGTGCCCGTGCGATGATCCTGGACGGAACATGAATCAAAGTCAAGGATGACCCTACAACTAGAGTCAACAATCTGACCACCAGATATGAGCTGCATGGTAAGTCGAGGAACATGAGCGACAGAGGGAACATGAAATGAAGAAGTGCTAAGAGTGCCTCGACTAGCTACAGGCAAGGGAGTGCCATCAGCTGTAAGAACACGAACAGGAGACTCAACAGGTCGAACGGAGGTCAAAGTGGAAGAGTCATATGTCATATGAAAAGATGCTCCAGTATCAAGAATCCATGGGGATGTACCTGAATGACTAGAAGGTGGTTTCTCAGTGCCAGAAGAGTCAGTCACGGAACCTGCAGAACTTGTTGGTGAAGAATCCCAAGTAGCAAGCAGAGATTGCAGCTGCTTAATCTCACGCGGAGATAGGGACATGGCGGAAGAGGTCGAGGTAGAAGCACCTATTGATAAAAAGCAGTCTTCACCACCCGTGGAAGCCGCGTGCAGAGTCGACCGAGAGTAGTGAGTCGACGTAGAGCCATATGTGGAAGCCACTGGGGGAGTCGACATAGAGCGATCACCGCCGCGCGCGGAAGCCGCGAGAGGAGTCGACGTAGAGTGGTCACCGCTGCGTGCGGAAGCCGTGAGAGGAGTCGACGTAGAACGGTCACCGCCACGCGCGGAAGCCGTGAGAGGAGTCGACGTAGAGCGGTCACCGCTGCGCGCGGAAGCTGCCAGAGGAGTCGATGTAGGGCGGCCAACAACACCGGTGGAAGTCGCAAAAGGTGTCGAAGTAGAGCGACAACCACCGTCTCCAAGCGGGCAAGCATGTGCGTGACAGGATCAATGTATGGAACACCACCAAAAAACATCCAACGGCGATGAAGAGGTGTACCCGACGAAAGCATTGTACCTCTTTTTTTTACTCTTTTTTTTTAACTCAATCTCCAATCCAACAGAATACGCCCGAAACAGGGCCAAAGGTGTCAACAGCAGCCGAGGCCCAAAATGTGGCCCGAGTTGCCCATGCTTAGGATAACACACGAAGCGGCCTCGTTCATGGAATGACGAGCGGAAGCGGCACAGGCGAGCCTGCAGGGGTCGCCGGTGGCACAGGCGTGTCCGACGGGCGAGATGGAGCGGAGCCGGTGGCGGCCAGAGAATCAGCCCCCGATAGGCAGTGGGCGGCGGCCTGATCACTGGCGGCGGTGGAGGGCCTTCTCGGGGGCGGCCTGATCCCGGCGGCGGCGGACGGCCTTCTCGGGGGCGGCCTGACAGGGAGGAAGGGCCGGCACCCTGGGCGGGGTAAGCCGGAAGCAAATTGAATGAAACTTTCGTCCGAAGTAAACATTTCTGTCTGGTGAGGTGCAGTTCGCGCAAGGGATCAGATACCCGCGATCTCCCTGGTACTCCCGATCTTCCCTTGGCCCTCGCTCTCTTCTTCTCTTCGATCTGGTTGTGGCGTGGTGAAGAGAGGTGGCTAGATGTGGTGGTGCTGGGAGATAGAACAGCAGTCTGTGATGGTGGGGCTGGATCGGGCGAGCGGGTGTGGCAAAACAGCAGCAGCGATCAGCCACAAGGAAGGAGCAGTGGCTGCCGGCAGGCGGCAGGGAAGAGGACAGCGACGGCCAAGAGTACCAGCGGACGCGAGATGGGATCGGATGAAGCATGAGTTGCGCGTGCGGAAAAAAACCTAATGTAATGCTCTAATACCATGTTAGGGAAATATGCAACTTGATATTATTAGGAGGCCAAGCCATCATATATACATGTACAAGAGAATGCCAAGAGGCTAGAATACAAAAGGCCAAAGGCCATCATCAATATAACTCTTAACAAGATCTAAAGCTTCTTCGAGGCGATCCACTCAGGCGATCTGGGTCGAATGAAATTTGCTCCGAGCACTGGGCTCGGACGGAAACTTCACAAGGAAAGCTTACCCTGTTGACGGATTTGTACTAGAGGTCACACCATTCTGTGGGATTATGTCTTGCTCTATTGGGAGTCATGGACAAACATCTTTCTGATTCTCGCAAGTATACGGTAACCTGTCCCACGACTTCCTTATACACCTGTCTTAACTATTGTCAATGACGACACTTGCTCGCACTGCAACAATCTTACCCCTCAACACTATCGTAGAAGGTGGCAAAAATAATGCAAATTACACTGTTGATGATATTATGCTTGGCTTAGATCTGGAATCCAAGAGATTAAAAGTATGAAATACCATATGTCTGACAACAGTATGGTAGTACCACAACATGTGGTGATTCCTGTAGAACCTTTAGCCATTGGCTGCCTACCAACAGTGGTGATTCCTGTAGAACCTTTAGCCATTGATTACCAGGATGTTCAGTATTTCTATTGTGGTACAAACAGATTTACTAAACTCAAATCTGACATATTAGTGTTGTGTCATATATACGAATTTGATGCTAATGGTGAACAAGAGAGTGAAAAGAAAAGACTGACAAATATATTGTTTAGATGGTGTTCTCACTAGATGGTTGCGCAGAAAATCGTTTATGTGATTGTCTTATTCTTCACTGGAACCTATGTATTCTGATTAGGCCTCCCCCGCTGCAGTTTTTTTTTTTTTGAACACGCAGGAGATCTGCGTATCATTATATTAAGAAAAAGAAATGGGACAAGAACCCATACACAAGTATCATGCAGTGCCATGTAATCATTAAGATGATGTGGCACTACAATTGAAGATGAGAGAGGTGGTAGTAGTATCATAGCACACAGAAGAAGGAAATTTAATGGCAAATAGATATTGTACAGTCACAATTTCACATTTAGATTCTACAAATGAATAAACAAGGTAGCACTATGATGCTATGCAATGGGAAGGTAGTAACTAAAGTGGTATTTTGCGTTACGATACTACCCACTGCAAGAGGCCTTATATATCTTACGTGCATGTGTCCTCATTCTGACAGCAACGTTTTGCAACTCTGCATTAGTTCAGAGATCATTTCTACTTCATTTCTTAAAGTTTTGTTAAATATAGGCTCACTATTTTTTTCACTGGTTCTGTACAGCGAGCCATTTGCCCTACAATCGGAATGGTTTCAAGTTTTTTACAAGTGATGGTGGTCTAAATAAGACTGATATTAAAGATATATTGGAGCGGGCTTCTAGAATATACGAGGAATCTGCGCATTGTGGCAAACAAGAACAGACCGGTGTCGTAACTCATGTGGACTACATGTCAATTTATGCTTCCGATCTAGTGCAAGCAGTTCGTAAATCTGCTGGAAACAAAGGTGTTCATCATATGCTTATTTTATACTGTATTTTGATTCATTAGGCAATTTATGCTCGATCACGTTTGATTTCTTGCCTTTGCTTTGCATATCTGATGTTTTTATTTCCGCCATTGATTGATTTCTCATTGTCATTACGTATATAAATTTCATGCGCTCAATAAACAAATTATCTTGCTGATGAATTTCACATTCTATTTATATTTTGCTTGATCCTAGTTGCTGTGATATTAATCATTAATATTATATGCTTTATTCTATCTTATACTCCCTCTGTTTTTATTTACTCCGCATATTAGCTTTTGTTTGAAGTCAAACTTTATAAACTTGGGCCAAGTTTATAGGAAAACTATAAAACATACACAATACCAAATCAATACCATTGGATTCAACACTGAATATATTTTCACATCATATAGATCTGTTGTTGTAAATGTTCATATTATTTTCTATAAACTTAGTCAAACTTTATAAAGTTTGACTTCAGTCAAAGCTAATATGCGGAGCTAGGCGCCTGAACCTGGCCCGCTTCATATGCAAAACTAAAATTAGTTCCAGCTGAAGTAGAGTGTGTTATACTAGTTTATACTATTTGTCTCTTTGGCGGGTCTTTGCGGGACACCGCTTTGCACCCCCTATGCGGTGTATATAAAAATAAAGGGGGCATAAGTATTATTGTTATTTTACAATCCACATTTCTCGGATGCATTACACATGTCAATTTCTACTATTCATATACCTTTTTATCTGCTCATTAGAAAGCTACTGGTTCATGTATCTCACATTCTATTTGTATTCAAATATGTGACTATTGCCTATGTGGAAGATTAATCTGATAGCTAACTGTGAAATGATTGAATATAGAGAAGATAAATATGAAGGAAAATGACTTTCTCTATGCTTATATTTTTGTCCATTTGGTCTTAGAGAAACCATTGGAGGGACTGCACATAGTTGTTGATGCAGGGAATGGAGCAGGTGGCTTTTTTGTGGTAATGTGTTTACTCCTACTTGTTCTGTAGCAGTATGTTTTTTCAGTCAGGGTTTTTGTGTTGTGCATTCTATCCTTACCTTCGGCCAACTGATCGACAAGTCTATTGGATATTTTCTCAGTTTTCTTATGCAATATTATAGACACATTATTCTAATAGAAACAGAAGTTTAGTTATTTCAACTTAGTTGTTACTCCCATATAAGACAACAGATTATGCAAAACATTAAGTTTTCTGAATTTGAACTTAGCATTAAAAAAAAGATTGTCTGGTTTTGAATTTGTAGTCATATCCACTCAATCTGGTTGCCAGCAGAAACCGGATTTTTTCCCCAGGGCGAATATGAGCCCTGGTGAAATATTAGGTTGTTACGTCAAATTATTAGAATATGTGCTTATGGCTGACTCAGTGAACATAAAATTTTGATTTCGATAAATCTATCTGCCATGGGGCTTGAATTTGGGTTTGGTGTGGTAATAAGTAGTAACAGACTAATTTTTTTGTGGACTACCAGGTCCAGGTGGGAGTCCAAACAGAGAGGAGTGCGCTAGCATATTTGGTAGGCTAGGTGTTGAGATGGGAGTTCTATAAGGAGTCCCATTGTATTAGGAAGGTTAAGGCTAAGCATCTACAGTACTATATAAGCATACCATTACCATGTATCTTGGGTTGAGGCAAGCAAGAACAGTCAATTTGATCTCTCCTAGTTATTCTCTCGTACCAACCTATGTCTACTCAATCCCTCACAGCCGTGCCGTCTGCCTATCTTCAGTGTGGTAGTTATCCCATTGTGAATCGAGGTTCACAACAAATTCATACCACAATTGTCATTGAGTGTTCGGACAGTGTCCTATAGAGGCCAAGGCCACATGTTGGCCTGTGAGTTTATTTTTGTTTCAACCCAATCCTTGCACATAGGGGGAAGAAAACATGTTGAGTATGAGACGGAGCATACCTGCTCTGCTCTCGTTCGTGTGTGTCGGCGCTGGCGGCTAGGTCTCTTGGCTGGGAGAGAGCCCTCCTGGATGCTTATACTAGAGAGCCCACTTGGGCCTAAGAGGTGATGGGCCAGGCCCATACCGGTTCAACACTTCCCCTCAAGATGGGTTGTAGATATCTATCAACCCCATCTTATCACATGCCAAGTTACAATCATTTGTTCCCAGTCCTTTGTCAAGCAATTTGCAATTTGCTGCCCAGAGCTGACATGAGTAAGGCTGAAGAACCCAGCGTCAAGTTTCTCCTTAACGAACAATTTCCGCATGTTCTGTCCTGTCCTATCATGTTGAACTGGGTTATTGGCAATGTTTATAGCTGACTGATTGTCACACCACACTCTCAGCGGTCCCTTCCTCTAAAGTTTCAACTCGCCCAGTAGGTTCTTCACCCAGAGCATCTCACTCAATCCTTGAGATAATGATGTTCTATACTCAGCTTCTGCTGTTGATCTAGACACAACTGTCTGTTGGGTTAGGCTAGAGCTGAAACCCATAAGATCTCGCAATCAACTCATGGTTCTGGCACATGGATAGCTAGCTTCCACGCACCCCTGTCCATGGCTTGTTCTTTGCTGATACTCCAGTCCTTCAGATCTCTCTTTACGGACTCCTCCCATGTCAAGTTTGGTCTACCCGACCTCTCTTGACATTATCAGCACGCTTTAGCTGTCTGCTATGCACTGGAGCTTCTGGAGGCCTGCGTTCAATATGCCCAAACCATCTCAGACGATGTCGGACAAGCTTCTCTTCAATCAAATTTCCTCCCACAAACACACAATAGCCTGAAGTTGATCTCCTAAAAATTTCAAATCCAAATTTGAAATACACATGGAGAAACAAAAAGGACAAATCCATATGTGAATAGTGTCCTTTTTGTTTCTCCACGTGTACATTGGATTTGAATTTTTTACAGATTGTAGGCACATGTCTTGAAAACATTCACACAAAAATCCGAATTTTTGAAACATTTAAATATATTTTCTGAAAGTTGGGAGCACGTGAGCATTTAAGGGGCGGTAGCACCTGATATTTTCCCATGATTGAAGGCCATCATCATCTGTGTATTTTGCAAGTTTTTTTATCTGTTTTGCATTTCCAGTATAATGAAATATGGGTTGTTTTGGGCAGGGCTAGGAATATACATACAAATGAACTTGACTTGTAGATACTAGATAGGAAGTCATATAATAATGATAAATACTAAATAGAATGCCCATTGCACAGAATTTGTTGATACTTAGAATCACTATAATCTCTTTAACCAAGGTTGATCCATTGCATTGGTGCCAACATGCCGATTGAATACTTAAAATGGGCTGCTGAAATTATCTAATATTGCCTTCTGGAATTGCTGTGGTTATTGGACCAGGACAAGGTACTAAAACCATTAGGAGCTGTTACTGATGGGAGCCAATTCCTGGAGCCTGATGGTAATAGCTGGATCTTTTCTTCATTCCAGTAATCTCTTTGTGGCCTTTCTCTCATTATGAACTACATATTTAGGTTTGTTTCCCAATCATATTCCGAATCCTGAGGACAAAGCTGCAATGGAAGCCATTACACAAGCAGTGCTTAATAATAAGGCAGACTTGGGCATCATATTTGATACGGATGTTGACAGGTGCAAAAATAATCATTGAGATTCTGCATATGCGTAATAACATCAATGCTAAAAATCTTGATTTTTGCAGGTCAGCTGCTGTTGATTCCAGTGGACGTGAGTTGAACCGCAACCGATTAATTGCTTTGATGTCTGCCATAGTTCTTGAGGAGGTAAGATTTTGTGGAGCTGCAGTTTTGTTTCGTATTACTCTGTTGCTTGTGTCTTAACTAATTCATTGATCTGCTACTAGCATCCAGGAACCACTGTTGTGACTGATAGCGTGACATCAGATGGACTGACTGTATTTATTGAGAAGAAACTTGGTAGATACTTTTTTTGAACTGAAAACTTGGTATTGTGCTAGTCACAGCTTGGTGCTTATTTGCTTAAATAATCATTTTCTTATCTATTTTATGCTCAAGGAGGGAAACACCATCGATTCAAGCGAGGATACAAGAATGTAATCGATGAGGCTATTCGTCTGGTTAGTTTACTCTTTCTTCATGATTCAGATCACCCTGTAATTTGTCCCATGATACCTAGTAGTATGAAATGCAAATTATGAATATTTCAGAATTCTATTGGTGAGGAATCACATTTGGCGATGGAAACAAGTGGCCATGGAGCACTAAAAGAGAATCACTGGCTCGATGATGGAGCGTATATGATGGTAAGGGTTCTTGTTCTGCTACATTCCTTGAACCTTTATGAACATGGAATTATATGGGAACCAGATGAAGATGTTGCCATTTTATGCTTAACATTGGTTGGTTTGAAATCTCCCTCTGAACCTTTATGACATGTTATAGCTGAATCTCTTATAGCTACAACTTTAGAAGCATTGCTATTTGTATCCCTCTATTCTTAAGATAGTTCCTCCTTACTAGACTAATTCCAACAGTATATATCATTGTAGTTCCGGATGTGCTGTATTTCATTTGACCTGGAAAGAAAACTGGAACATCATATTCCCAAGGACACATTGCCATCTCTCTTTATTGGCACACGCGTCCTTACTTATCTTCTCTTATTTTTTTGCCCTAGGTTAAACTTCTGAATAAACTTGCTGGTGCCAGAACATTGAACCCAAACATCGGTAGTAAAGTTTTGACTGATTTGGTCGAGGGCCTTGAGGAGGCTGCTGTGACAGTGGAGATAAGGTTGAAGATTGATCAAAATCATGCAGATTTGAAAGGAGGGTATGTTAAGTTCTAACCAGCAACATTCAGTCCATTTTTAGAAAAATGATGCTACCCATGGCCTTGACTACTGGCTGAAATAAAAACACTTTCATTCAGTAGCCAGTTAAGGTGGGATATCATGGAAGACTACTGGCCCAAGATTCAATAGAAATGGAACAATAGTTATAGTAGGAAGCATGCGTGAACCTTAGTTGAACTTGCTACAGCAAAATTGATTGAACTTATGCTTAACTTTGAGAGTTCTAGTTGTCACATGCTTCTATTGTGCATAAGCATGTCTCAATGTGTTAATATTGTGAGTTCATCTGCATGACATCCATGGAATGCTCTGATTTAGATTGTTTTATGTTCTAGGTAAGAGAGCTTTCACATTTGAAGGAGATTAATTGGCCATTTGAAAATAGGGTTACCCCTTGTCTTTTTAGCAGTAAATTACACATGCTGGCACAACAAAAGCCGGTCAAGCTTGACTACAGAGATGTATTTAAGTACTCTATATCAAGTACTGACAAAGTTCATGGGTTTAATTTATTCTTTTTTGCAGGCCCTTCCGTGACTATGGAGAATCAATCTTGAAACATTTGGAGAGTGTGATCAGTAAAGACCCAAATCTTCGCAAAGCCCCAAAGAATCATGAAGGCGTACGTCGATCATCTTTGCTAAGCTGATGTATACATCTTCAGTTCTTTACTGATTAATATTTCATGCTGCATTACTATGGTACGCAGGTCAGAGTTTCTGGATATGGTGGCTGGTTCCTGTTGAGGCTATCCCTCCATGATCCAGTTCTTCCCCTTAACATTGAGGTTGTCCTTTCTTCCCTTTTCTTTCAACTGTCAAACCTTAGGAAGCACCATTCTATTAAAAAGAAATTGACCGGCCATGTCACATGTGCATGCAGGCACAAAGCAAGAATGACGCCATTAAGCTCGGACTTGCAGTGCTTGCTGCTGCGAATGAATTTTCAGCATTGGACACAATTGCATTGAACAAGTTTTTGCAGCAGTGAAGGGTAGGAAAATCGATTGATCTGCAGCCTTTGCATGGCTTGTTCGTCTGTGTTGAGCTGGATTTGGATACAGGGCAACAGTACTATACAAAGAAATACTTGTTTCAAACTATGCCCTACCCATATATACTTCACTTGGCCTCTCCTTGGTAAGGAAGTACCGAAACGAATTCTTCATGTTCTCCAGCAGATGACAAAGCAATTGTCAAAAATCTTGCATACTGACATGGCCGCATGGATGCTTTGTCCTTGAATATTTGCAACTTAATAGTTAGGCCCTGAAATCTCAGAAATCTGCAAGGCAGAAACATTTATGAACTGCTTTTGAATTGAATGAAGTATCTCCTGCTTGATTTTGCCGGTGTGTTGCATGGAAGTGAACATTTGAATCTCTATCTTGCATTTGCTATGTGTTCATGAAAAGTTTCAAAGGTACTGATTTCGCATGAATTTTGTGGGGAACATGCATGGACTCGAATCGCAAGTTTGTTCAGGGAGATTGCCAAGTTTGGTAAAATAAAGACAGTTTCTCTGTCTAGGACTGTGACTTCTTGCAATAAGAAGGGCAATACGGTACGTAACAGCGAAGTCCAAGTCTTTGAAACAAAATTGCATTTGTTTTTTTTGGTCGTTGGATCTTCATCGAACGGCTTCTGCGTCGTCTTCTACATCTAGCCTCCTTCCTCCTGAACAACCCACAACCACCGATCGATCCACCACCTGCGGCTGCTGGTGCTCTTGTGCTGCCTCACCTACCCGCTTTCCCCTCACTGTTGCGCTGCTGACACCCTTGATCACCCCTCTAAAGAATACCTGGTGATTAGATTTTGTCCGGTGAGCCATCGCCTCTGCTCGTCGGCCAGGCCTCCTTCCTTCCCACAGAAAATTGATTTGAGAAAAAAATCAGATGACTTACATATAGCTCATGCGTTTGAATATTTGTTGGGTACAGACATACACCTCAAAGTTTGATGCCAACGACATGCTTGGGCCTGCTTTAGACTAGAGATCCCCTCCCCCCGCGGCGCTGCCAAGGATGGTAGCGGCGGGGCTTCCGGCTGCCCTGCCTCCATGCGGGGGGCTTTGGATCTGGAGCAGCGACTCCCTTGGCAAGGCTCCACCGGCTTTGTGGCAAGCGGCGGCGCAGATGATGGATCCGGTGTCCAGGACGCGTGGGCGGCGGGATTTCGATGGCCGAGGGCGGTGGCGGTGGCTTCCGCGATGGCTGCCGATGTGCGAGATTTGCCCCCTCCTTCCCTGTTCGGCGTGCGGGCCTTCCTGGTCAGGCCGTGCTACCCTGGGTCACCGGCTCTCGGTTAGGAGATGCTGCTAGTGGCGAGGATCGGGCAAAATTCCTGGCCGGCCGCGCCGACAGCGACACCCGTGGGCGCCGTTCCCCTCCTTGGAGGCGTTAGTATGGGCTGATTCTCCCACCCCCCCTTTCCTAAGTCTTCCAGGCGAAAGTCCAAACTTTGTTGGGTGGCGGCGGCGCTCTCGGCGCCGTTCCCTTCTTGAAGGCGCCGCTTTGGGAGCCTTGTGGGCAGGAGGTGCTTGTGGGTGGTGGTGGCGGCGACGGTGTGGCCCTCCCGTCCTAGCGTGAACTCCCCTCCTTCGATGTTGGATGTGTGTAGCGGCGATGTTCTGCTCAAGGCGAGCCTCCGCGTCCCGTTGGTGATGCGTTGGCCCTCTCTATGTGGCCATCTTCTGGCGGCATCCATCCCATTTTGCGACGGTGTGGTGCCTTCGATACATAGGTAGTGGCCTTCTTCGAAGATGGTGTTTCAGATGTGTCGTGCCGGGGCCCGTAGGTGCATGGCGACGGCATGCCCCGTTGGTGTCGGCCCCTCTCTCCTTTGAGCCAATGTGTTATTGTTCCTGGTGCTGCAGCCTCGGAGGAGGACCTTGGCGTCTTCGGCTTGTGAGTAGTTTGGTGTTTATTCATCGTATATGTATCTTACCGTCGTGTTGTTCTTTCCTTTTTTTTTGCTTAAAAACGTATGCTTGTAATCCTGGCCAGTTGATGGTTTTGTTAATTCAAATTCGAGCTAGGCTCGAACCACATCTCGGGCTCGGCTGATGCCTTTTCTCTGAAAAAGTTTGGATGCCAACCAGAGCCGTTCCGGTGCAGCGTACGTGTGGAGCGATCCATAAGAAGTGACAAGCAATCAAAAGCCAACAGGAAGCGCACAAGAATCCGAGTCAGCCATCACGTTCATGCATGCACCTCAATCAAACTGCTCCATTGGCGGGAACTGCATGAGAACCGGAAAAACCATGGGCTGGTCTGATCCAAGAAACACCCTCCTCAGTCCTCACGTTGCATCGCAACCTTTCTCCGCCTCAGATTCTCCTTAAAGTTCTCCTGGTCGGCGCATGCTTTTCCAAACTCTGTTTGTGGACGGAATTGCACCTCCGGCTCAGCGTGACAACACCAACTACAACCAAACCGATCCAGCACCAGCACTAGCACCAGCTTTTCTTGTCTTTGTTAAATTGATTGATCCGGGTGTTGTTAGCTCGTGTTCGGCCACAGGACTAGCCGAAATGACGCCGCTGGTGGGCCAGGGAGCAAGATGGATTCTTATATGAATGAATTTGGATCAAAGTCGGTGCTGGACGGCCCTCCGAACCAACCAATTACAGGGCAATCATTCACATAACCTCCACCATGGAATTTATAAATGAAGCAATGAGCTCTTTTTTTAGCGAAAGCTTGGTCTCCAAGGGCCCAGATGCCACGTTATTCAGAGAGCATCCTACACTGGACCCCTAGTAAAAGAGAAACAACAAACCAGTCCCTGACTATTACATAAAGGCCCCCGAAAGGCAAAAGAAGATTGCAGTTGGGTCCTTGACTGCTTCCGCATGAGCGTAACCTCGTGGTCATAGCACCACACCATAGAGTTTGTATGCCAGGGGGTGGAAGATCGACCGGCCACCTTTAGCAAGAAAAGCAGATGTGCCGACGGAGACAGGTGGCTGCCGACCACCACAGTGAGTGTCGTAGCTCCTTTGCAAAATCCATCGATCATGAGCTCCTTCCCTATAAACAACAATCAGAGCTCCGCCTTTCCTCTGCTACTTGCCCACCTTCATGGCAATCTCGGAAGCAAAAAATAAGTTTTGTGTGTGTGTTGGGGGGGGGGGGGTCCTCCTAGAGATTCATGAACCGGGTGAACTTATTGAAGGGAAGAGCCGTCGAAGAATCCCTTCATACCTGGCTCTATCCCCCGGAGCACCTAAAAAAAGGGGATTGCGACCGCTAGGTATACACTTCACACTGATAAAAGGAAAAGGGAGACAACAAACAAGAAAGACCACTGGTGGACACACCGGCCTCCTTCCTCCTCCACTCTGCTCGGCAGCACCAGTGGAGGAGAGACGAAGAGGAGCAACCAAGATTAGCGACACCAGGCTGGCCAAATATAATATTGAGGAAGGGGGATCTCTATGCTACACTTAGATATCATATATTTCAGTTATACCAGAATAGTTAAATATTGGACCTAGATATCACAAAATTTGGCATCGTTAATGGTACGACAACGCGTGTTTATTTGATATTCGCAAAAACCTGGTGTTGTGTTGTTTGCATAAATTCCAACAACATAACAAGTGAATCAGAACCCTTCCTCCTTACTTTAGGAAGAAAATCCCGAGATTTGATTCACCAATCATCAAGAGTGTCTTCACAATTTGAGATAGAAACATCTCTAGTAACATGAATTGCCTCAAAGTAACGATGCTAAACTTGTCGAGCATAAACACATTGCATCAAAATATAGTCGGTAGTATGCTAATGCTAGCAGGAGTATGTTTAGTCCAGCAAACCTCTCCTCACGCGCCATCAGATGTCCAAATGCAGTATTGGAGTGCCAACCGAAGTAACATAATAATATCTCATAATAATAAGCATGAATCTTGAGCTAACAGAACATCATAAAATATTATTTATTAAACTGTCATGATGGAAACCATAAAATGTAATAGGACAACTAAAAATGTATGATAATACATAGTTAAACCTGTATGATTTACAATCACTTGTATCCCCCCACCCCAATCTCTTTGTTCTACAAAATAATAAGGTATTGGATATTCTAAAATAGAAACACCGCATTGCCACATCACTAGTCCACAAAATTTACGATGATAAACTTTGAAAACCTAGTGTGGAATATTTTAAAACCCACACACCATTAATCAATGGATGCAACGTGAACCCCAACATATTTTGCTAAATCCAACAGAGATTCTAGCAAACACAATGTGCAGACCGCTCTTTGCTCTAGAGTTGTTTTGTTGTTTCAACTACGTGGTATTCTTAGTAGCGCGTAAGCAAATTAGCGAGGGTATGTATGACGGCCTTATAGCGAAGGTGATCGGACATTCAACATGAGTGACACAACGATTCTTTTCAAATAGGTCAAGTCGTTTTGATGGAGCACGGGTAATGATTTTTAAACAAGTTATCTATCAACCCATTGTGTAAGGATCGATTTTCTTTGTTGGCCCGCAAAAGGCGGGAGCTAACTATGATCATTAGCTTTGTTTGAGTTTTGGGTTATCGATTTAATCATCAACATTCTGAGTAAGTACCATGATATGTAGGTTCATCTTTTTACAATGACAATCAATGAGGAACTGGGGATATCCAATGGGTTTTAGGCAACAAGGGAAAGTAGATGATTGGTCATAAGTTTCGATAGTTGTATCAAATTTAACGTTTGGTTGGCGCTACAAGAAATCCCCTAAAAAAAGTGAGACATCATGAAAAAACACAAAAATCCGGTGGCCAGAATTGTCTGGGATATGAAATTGGATGGTTCAAAACGTTGCGGCTCTGTGAGGGTTAAAACTTTAAAGGATGCCTAGCTGTAAATTCGTAATAAACAAATAAATATGATTATTCAGCGTAAATAAATGTTGGAAATTGACTGGACGAGGCCAGAACAGAATATTGAAGTATGAACACGCGTCAACCCCAGAAAAGGAAACACCCTCTGTGTATACAGGCTAGGTCACGTCAACTTTCCAAAATTAAGCATTTCAAAAACAAAACTTTCCAAAACTAAGGAAATGTATACCAACTTAAACCTTCCTCTTGCCCCAACAGGCTTAAACCCCTATAAATACCGCCGTTCATAACCACACGAGACCACAACACAAACACAAGAATTACCTGTCAAGTAGCCTTACTTCCATCCTAGAGTTCCAAGAAAACCACAGAGTAGGTTAAATGGGCAAAGAGGTCGACGTGGGTGCCCTCGAGGCCGGCGGCGCCCGGGACTACTCCGACCCTCCACCGGCGCCGCTGGTGGACGTCGATGAGCTCGGCAAGTGGTCCCTGTACCGCGCGGTGATCGCGGAATTCGTGGCCACGCTGCTCTTCCTCTACATCACGGTGTCCACCGTCATCGGGTACAAGCACCAGACGGACGCGTCGGCCTCCGGCCCCGACGCGGCGTGCGGCGGGGTGGGCATCCTCGGCATCGCGTGGGCGTTCGGGGGCATGATCTTCGTCCTCGTCTACTGCACCGCCGGCATCTCCGGCGGGCACATCAACCCGGCCGTGACGTTCGGCCTCTTCCTGGCGCGCAGGGTGTCCCTGGTGCGCGCGCTGCTCTACATGGCCGCGCAGTGCCTCGGCGCCGTCTGCGGCGTCGGGCTCGTCAAGGGGTTCCAGAGCGGGCTCTACGCGCGCCACGGCGGCGGCGCGAACGAGGTCGGCGCCGGATACTCGGTCGGTACGGGGCTCGCCGCGGAGATCGTCGGCACCTTCGTGCTCGTCTACACCGTCTTCTCCGCCACTGATTCCAAGCGCAACGCTCGTGACTCCCACGTCCCGGTAACCGGCCGCACAAACCTGTCTCCGATGAACCCTTTCTTCTATCGCCTTGGCACACTCGTTTTGATATATGTTGATTGATGAACGAAGGTGTTGGCGCCTCTGCCGATCGGGTTCGCGGTGTTCATGGTGCACCTGGCCACCATCCCGATCACCGGGACGGGGATCAACCCGGCGAGGAGTCTCGGCGCCGCCGTCATCTACAACGGCGACAAAGCCTGGAGCGATCAGGTAAATGCTTGGTGCCGACTGTAGGAAATTATGGAATCGGGCAAGAATTTTAGTGTCGATCGAGCTTGCCTGAACTGACAGTGCATTGTTGTTCACCTGTGATGCAGTGGATCTTCTGGGTGGGGCCGTTCATCGGCGCGGCGATCGCAGCGCTCTACCACCAGACCATCCTCCGCGCCAGCGCCAGGGGCTATGGCTCCTTCCGTAGCAACGCCTAGCTAGCTCGCCCACCCATCCGAACCAAAATTGGCATCTTTCTCCTTAACTTTTTCAGTCCACTGTGAAGTCTGCAGTGTGCCGGAGCAGCGAAAGTGAAGTGTCCTTGTGTGTTTGTGCGTCCGATTGAAGCAGTTGTAACTTGGCCTGTGTACTTTTTGGTTCAGGGTAGCAGTCAATAAATTCAGATGGGAGAATCCAAGTGATGAGAAAAGACAAATTCACTTGTTTGATTGATTTTCTTTTTTGAGAGAATGTCACGCTTTATTGATCAAGGATAATCAAGGCACTCACTCTTGTTTGATTGATTTTCTGGAGAATCCTCTCCGATTAGATCGTTTTGTGTTACACTGACTGTTTTGGGCCAAAATAATGCTAAAAATGAAAGTGTCAAAAAATAACAATTTTAAATCGGTTTTAAATTGGGGCGACGCTGGACACTGGCCGACCGACCGATGCATGGGAAAATCCCCTCGCCTCTGCCACACACACGACTTGTTGGAGTAAATGACCACTAGCCTCATCAGCTCCCCGCGGTATTTCAAGACATTGGGGCCGACTGCGCCTCTCACACCTCCAGGACGAACAATTGTCTTCTTGGGCCGGCTGGTCCAAGCGGTCGGCTGCTAAGAGGCGGCAAAATACCAGAAGGCGGCTACGAAACGACCGACTTCTGGCAGGCGGCCTCTCATGCGCTTAAAGTTTGCACTCACTTAACTACGATGAGACGGGGCGTGACTACAGTGTAGCCTACCACCCCCGAATCTGGGGCTAAGCGCGGCTACAGTACGGGCGTACCCAGCGGACGCCTCTCACCCCGCGGGGTACTGTAGCCACGCAGCCTGTGACATCACCTACCACATAAGGAGCGGCGCTCCCACCATGGCTTGTCGGTATGGCCCGTAGGCGGTGGGCCCTACCTGCCGGCAAGCCCCGAGAAGGCGGCAAGACCCCAGCAGGCGGCAAAGGGGGTGGGCCGCCTTCCAGCAGGCGGCACCCTCCCCCCTCAAAGTCTATGCCATTGGCAGCGGGACTGTAGCCACGCTCCTCCGATAAAACATCCGTCATCAGTAGCAAGGCTACAGTACGGGGCGATCAACCAGACCCGCAAGCGATGGGCACGGCCTGTCGGCCGGCTCCACGACAGCCGGCGGAGCCCACCAGGCGGCGGGCCCCAGCAGCCGGCGACTAGAGACACTGACAGTCGGGTCCTACACCCGGCCGAATTACCAGTGTATCCCTGGGGTAGGCCTATATAAACCCCCAGATCACCCATGCAAAGGGTTGAGAATCTTAACACACACACACCACGTAGAGGGAGTGGAGTAGAGCTAGCCTTGTTCTTCTTCCTCTAGCAAAACAGCTCAAGGAGCAAGCTTGTAGCTACCTTGTTGAGATAGTGATCATGTGGAGACCCCGCAGAGCAGGACTAGGGGTGTTATCTCCTAGGAGAGCCCCGAACCTGTGTAAGATTCGCAGACGCATGCAGTCTCGCTCACTCCCGCTTCTAGAGCCCGACAACGTACTCTTGTCCCTCTCCATGATAAGCCACGCCTTGGCATATGTCGCTACACATCTTCGACATTTGGCGTCCACCGTGGGGCGAGGTGCACCGTCGTTCGGAAACACGTTCTGGACGGGAACCCTCTTCCTTCCTAGCGAGCGCAGCCAGCTGGGCACACCGGATGCGTTTGCGTTGACGCGCTGTGCGGCACGGAAGCCACTTGCGCCGCGAGCAGTCTCCCCGACCTCGTCGGCGAGATCCGCCTCTCCGACGAGCCAGCGCCCGACGCTGGAGCAGCCCGCTCCGAAAGCTGCCTCGTCGACCTCCTTGGCAAGATCAACATCGCCAACGAGCCCGCCTTCGACATCGATTTTTGTTGGCTTCATCGACCCGATGCTCGTCGACTTCGACGTAGCATCCCCCGATTCCTTCCCCGCCAACATGGTGGTCATCGACGACCCGCTCCCTCTTGCGACCAGCGACGCCAGCACCAGCACCGTCATGGAGGTGCTGGTCATCAGCCATGACGGAGCTTCTGGCAGGGCCGGCCAGGACCAGCTGCAAGCGGCAATGCGGGACCTGTCTGCGCCCATCGCGGCAGACGCCAACGGCGAGACGCTGGAGGCCTGCCGCATCACACTCGTCGAGAGTGCCAAAAAGTTGGCCGCCATGAGATGCCTCACTGAGGCCTACCAGCGCGAGATCGACCGCGCCGTCTGCTGGCGAGCCCAGCCAGATGGGCACCATTTGACAGCGAGGCGCGGCCGTTGCCAGCATGCTGGCGGTCGACCGCCCCATTTATGCCACACCCCTAGAGAACATGCGTGTCGCCCAGGCGGCGACAGACGAACTGGATCACCTGGAGGGCGACGAGCGATGTTGCATGATAGAGCGCGTCCAGCAGCTCCTGGACGCGGCCACCGCACATCAAGAAGCCAGCCGCCACGTGGTGGAGCCTGGCCTGCACGCCGAGAACCTTCCCCCTCCGCCGAGAATACGACGTGACCTTCCGGACGCCGACAGGCGGCACCCGCGACCGAAGAGACCAAGAGCCGGCTGCTAGCCGTAGCTGCACGCGCATCACCATCGAACGTGACCAAGACGGTCACCCTCGAGCAGTCGAGCAGCAGGGTGATCGTCTACCTCCTCTGTGCAGGGAGAGGCACGTCTCCCTGCCGGCTATTGATCACCTGACTCTCGGAGACCGGCTAGGCCGCCATGAGGGAATAGGAGAAAACGACGCCCGCCACCGGATCAACCGCCCGGCCCGATCCCTGGCGCTTGAAGAAGAAGATGCAATCGGCCCGCCTTGTTTCGCCCCCCGCATTCGCGACGAGCCCTTCCTCAAAGGGTTCTCGCTCCCTCGAGACACTCCCAAGTACAACGGCTCCGTGAAGCCGGAAGATTGGCTGGTTGACTACTCCACCGCCGTCAGCATAGCAAACGGCAACAAGCGTGTTGCCATGAAGTACGTTCCCCTCATGCTCCAGGGCACGGCCCGGACATGGCTGAATAGTCTCAAGCCCTACAGCGTCAACAACTGGGTGGACTTCTCATCCGCAACTTCACTAGCACCTACAAGTGGCCGTCCAAGCCTTGCCAGCTCTCCCTGTGCGTCCAAGGCCCCACCAAGTCCACCAGCGACTACTTGACGTGGTGGGCCGAACTGCGCAACTCTTGCGAAGGGGTGCACGAGGTGCAAGCCATAGAATACTTCACAGCCAGGTGCCGAGAGGGCACCCTACTCAAACACCGACTCCTCTGTGACGAGCCAACTACACTCGACGAACTACTCATCATAGCGGACAAATACGCCACCGCAGACTCCATGAAGTCGGAGCTCCGAGTGGACGCGCCTGGGAAAGTACTTCCTCCGGCTCTACAAACGCCGGCTGGTGACAACAGTCGGCGCCATCAGCAGAACGACAATAAGTGCAAGGCCCAGCAGCCGGCTTCTACCAGCCGACAGGTGGCGACAGTCGGCGACCAGCAGCCGGAGGGTCAGCCCGGCCCCAAGTGTCCGAAGGGCGGCAAACCAGCCTGGTTGCCCGCCTTCTCCTATTAGCAAACCCTCGATGCTCCATGCAAGTTCCACAGCGGCGCAAAGCCATCCAACCACACCACCCGGAAGTGCCACTGGCTCACAAGAATTGCCAAGGGCGAGGGACTGCCGCCTCCGCTTGCTGGCCAGCCGACGCTGCCTTCTCAGCAGCCGGCGGTCCGCCCGATTGCCGTTGTCTGATGACCCACAAGTATAGGGGATCTATCGTAGTCCTTTTGATAAGTAAGAGTGTCGAACCCAATGAGGAGCAGAAGGAAACGACAAGCAGTTTTCAGTAAGGTATTCTCTGCAAGCACTGAAATTATCGGTAACAGATAGTTTTGTGATAAGGTAATTCATAACAGGTAACAAGTAACAAAAGTAAACAAGGTGCAACAAGGTGGCCCAATCCTTTTTGTAGCAAAGGACAAGCCTGGACAAACTCTTATATAAAGGAAAGCGCTCCCGAGGACACATGGGAATTATCGCCAAGCTAGTTTTCATCATGCTCATATGATTCGCGTTTATTACTTTGATAATTTGATATGTGGGTGGACCGGTGCTTGGGTATTGCCCTTCCTTGGACAAGCATCCCACTTATGATTAACCCCCTCGCAAGCATCCACAACTACGAAAGAGGAATTAAGGTAAACCTAACCAAAGCATGAAACATCACTGAAGGCTTAATATTTGCCTTCTGCTTCTGTAGTTTCCCAGATGAGATTCATCTGTCTATTTACCGTGTATGATGCTACTTTTCAAAGGTTTCTAATGCTGCATGTGAAACTTGGTGTTGTTGTGTAATGGCGTAACTGAGTGCCGAAGCTATCTGATGTAATTCGATTATGAAATCCTGCTTGCTTTTATACGGATATGAAATATCTGGCTTGTTTTATAAGAAATATCAGTTTGATTAGTACATGGCTTATCAATAATAGGCTAATTACCCTTCTTATTGGGGTTTTCTATTGCAAACGGTTACTCAGACATCACCGTGGGTGATGAACTCAAACAACCCGCACGGTTTCTAGAAAGTAGGCGTGTTTGATCAACTAACAATCACACACGGCTTCCGGCAGCGAAATGTTTGCGTTAGGCCACCTTGCACACACGTTTCCACACAAAGAACTGCGTGGGATGTACATACCTACGGAAATGATTTTCTGGGATTCACCGTGTGGGATGTACATACCTATGAAAATGATTCCTGGGATTCACCGTGTGGGATGAACATACCTACGAAAATGATTTCTGGGATTCACCGTGTGGGATGTACATACGTATGGAAATGATTTCTGGGATTCACCGTGTGGGATGTACATACCTACGGAAATGATTTCCGAGATTCACCGTGTGGGATGTACATACCTACGGAAATGATTGGGTTTCCATTCCTTGCCCGATCGCACATGGCCCTAGCCTGGGTCCCACGAGGGCCTATCCCCGACGATTTCTGGGTCGTGTGGGAAGGACCACCCTATCGCCCACACTCACTTGGCAACGGTTCCAAAGGCCGTCACGGAAAGGGGTTTTAAACCGTTTGTTTAGGACGTCGCTGTACCAGTGTGTTCCATCTCCTGTAAAAGGATTAGCTAGCAGTTTCTCTATCATACCCGAGGGAATTTCAAAGTAAACATTTTCAGTAGGTTCATTAGGTTGAGGAGCAAATCTTTGCTCTACTGGTTGGGGTGAAGATACCCCGAACAAGCCCCTCAAAGGATTAGTTTCCATAGTAACAAGTGACAGTAAATTTCAGCACACTATATAAATTTTTCCTTACCAAATTCCTCCTATCAAAGGCGCTTCACTCCCCGGCAACGGCGCCAGAAAAGAGTCTTGATGACCCACAAGTATAGGGGATCTATCATAGTCCTTTCGATAAGTAAGAGTGTCGAACCCAACGAGGAGCAGAAGGAAATGACAAGCGGTTTTCAGTAAGGTATTCTCTGCAAGCATTGAAATTATCGGTAACAGATAGTTTTGTGATAAGGTAATTCATAATAGGCAACAAGTAACAAAAGTAAACAAGGTGCAACAAGGTGGCCCAATCCTTTTTGTAGCAAAGGACAAGCCTGGACAAACTCTTATATAAAGGAAAGCGCTCCTGAGGACACATGGGAATTATCGTCAAGCTAGTTTTCATCATGCTCATATGATTCACGTTCGTTACTTTGATAATTTGATATATTGGTGGACCGGTGTTGGGTACTGCCCTTCCTTGGACAAGCATCCCACTTATGATTAAACCCCCTCGCATGCATCCGCAACTACGAAAGAGGAATTAAGGTAAACCTAACCATAACATGAAACATATGGATCCAAATCAGCCCCTTACGAAGCAACGCATAAACTAGGGTTTAAGCTTCTATCACTCTAGCAACCCATCATCTACTTACTACTTCCCAATGCCTTCCCCTAGGCCCAAACAATGGTGAAGTGTCATGTAGTTGACGTTCACATAACACTACTAGAGGAAAGACAACATACATCGATCTCATCAAAATATCAAACGAATACCAAATTCACATGACTACTTATAGCAAGACTTCTCCCATGTCCCCAGGAACAAACGTAACTACTCACAAATCATATTCATGTTCATAATTATAGGGGTATTAATATGCATAAAGGATCTGAACATATATTCTTCCACCGAATAAACCAACTAGCATCAACTACAAGGAGTAATCAACCCTACTAGCAACCCACAGGTACCAATCTGAGGTTTTGAAACAAAGATCGGATACAAGAGATGAACTAGGGTTTGAGAGGAGATGGTGTTGGCGAAGATGTTGATGGAGATTGATGCCCTCCCGATGAGAGGATCGATGGTGACGATTTCCCCCTCCCAGAGGGATGTTTCCCGGGCAGAACATCTCCGCCTGAGCCCTAGATTGGTTCCGCCAAGGTTCCACCTCGAGACGGTGGCGCTTCGTCCCGAATTTTTTTTCTGATTTTTTCCAGGGCAAAAGACACCTTATACCAGAAGATGGGCATCGGGGGGCTTCTAGGTGGCCCACAAGGCAAGGGGCGCGCCCTCCACCCTCGTGGACGATGGGTGGCCCCCCTCTGGTGCTTCCTTCGCCCAATATTTTTTTATATATTCCAATACCGACTTTCGTGGAGTTTCAGGACTTTTGGAGTTGTGCAGAATATGTCTCTAATATTTGCTCCTTTTCCAGCCCAGAATTCTAGCTGCCGGCATTCTCCCTCTTCATGTAAACCTTGTAAAATAAGAGAGAAAAGGCATAAGTATTGTGACATAATGTGTAATAACAACCCATAATGCAATAAATATCAATATAAAAGCATGATGCAAAATGGACGTGTCAACTCCCCCAAGCTTAGACCTCGCTTGTCCTCAAGCGGAAGCCGATATCGAAAAATATGTCCACATGTTTAGGGATAGAGGTGTCGATAAAATAAAATACAGACATGAGGGCATCATGATCATTCTTAGAATAGCAACACACACACACACATATATATATATAGTCATATGATTTCTTATGCTAAAGTAACAATCTATTCACAATGTAAAGTATGAATCAGAAACTTCATTGAAAAACTAGCAAACTATAATCTCAGTCATTGAAGCAATTGCAATTTATCATAACATTGGAAAGAGTCAATATAAGAGCTTTTCAGCAAGTCCACATACTCAACTATCATTTAGTCTTTCACAATTGCTAACACTCGCGCAATACTTATGGGTATGAAGTTTTAATCGGACATAGAGAAAGATAGTTTTGCCTCCCAACCTTTTACCTCAAGGGTAACATCAACAATAATGCTTTATGAAAACCCATATCCAATTATATATATATATATATATATATATATATATATCAAGATCTTTCCAACACATAGTGCTTGCCAACGGATAAAGTGTAAAAAGGAAAGGTGAAGGTCACCATGACTCATGTATAAGGTATAAGACAAAAATAAAAGATAGGCCCTTCGTAGAGGGAAGCAGAGGTTGTCATGTGCTTTTATGGTTGGATGCACAAAATCTTAATGCAAAAGAACGTCACTTTATATTGCCACTTGCGATAGGGACCTTTATTATGCAGTCCATCGCTTTTATTTCTTCCATATCACAAGGTCGTATATGGCTTATTTTCTCCACACTAATAGATCATACATATTTAAAGAGCAATTTTTATTGCTTGCAAGAGTGACAACTTACTTGAAGGATCTTATTCAATCCATAGGTAGATATGGTGGACTCTCATGGCAAAACTGGGTTTAAGGATGTTTGGAAGCACAAGTAGTATCTCTACTTGGTGCAAAGAATTTGGCTAGCATGAGGGGGAAAGGCAAGCTCAACATGTTGGATGATCCATGACAATATAATTTATTTCGGATATAAGAAAACATAACCCATTACGTTGTCTTCCTTGTCCAACATCAACTTTTTAGCATGTCATATTTTAATGAGTGCTCACAATCATAAAATATGTCCAAGATAGTATATTTATATGTGAAAACCTCTCTTTCTTTATTACTTCCTATTAATTGCAATGATGACCAAAACTATGGTTGTCAGCTCTCAACAACTTTTATTCATCACACTCTTTATATGTGAAGTCATTACTCTCCACAAGATCAATATGATCTCTTTATTTCTTTTTATTCTTTCTTTTATTCTTCTTTTATTCCCTCAAGATCATAGCAAGATAACTAAGCCCTCGATTCAAGACTTATCTTTATTATATATAGCTCACGGACTCGATTACATAGATAAGGATCAACACAAAAAACTCAAAGCTAGACCATACTAAATTTTATTCTACTAGATCAAGATATAACCAAAAGGATCAAACTAAGAAAAACGGTAAATATAGAAGTGTGATGGTGATACGATACCGGTGCACCTCCCCCAAGCTTGGCAGTTGCCAAGGGGAGTGCCCATACCCATGTATTTATGTCTCTTTCTTCGGAGGTGGTGATGTGATATTCTTGGCGATGATGCCCCTTAGGATATGATTCTCCTCTTCGAGCTTATTGACTTGCTGCTTGAGATCCATTATTTACCTATGGAGCTTACCCGTGACGGCTAAAGCTCCTTTCACCCATGGATGTTGTGTTGGGGAACGTAGCAGAAATTCAAAATTTTCCTACGTGTCACCAAGATCTATCTATGGAGAGACCAGCAACGAGGGGAAGGAGAGTGCATCTACATACCCTTGTAGATCGCTAAGCGGAAGCGTTCAAGAGAACGGGGTTGATGGAGTCGTACTCGTCGTGATCCAAATCACCGATGATCCTAGTGCCGAACGGACGGCACCTCCGCGTTCAACACACGTACAGCCCGGTGACGTCTCCCATGCCTTGATCCAGCAAGGAGAGAGGGAGAGGTTGAGGAAGACTCCATCCAGCAGCAGCACAACGGCGTGGTGGTGATGGAGGAGCATGGCAATCCTGCAGGGCTTCGCCAAGCACCACAGGAGATATGAGGAGAAAGAGAGGGGGGGGGCTGCACCAACAGGGAGAGATCAAATCATGTGTTGGGCAGCCCCTAGGCCTCATTGTTTATAGGAGGAGGGGAGGAGGGTGCGCCCCCTAGGTCCCGCCTTGCCTAGGCGGGCCGGCAGGCTTAGATGGGGCTGAACTGGGGACAAGCGGGCGCCCAAGGGGAAAATGCGAGGTAAGGCGGGGGAACCAATCCCTCCAAAAGGATGAGTCACTAGGAGGTGACAGTGCTCACCCTCCCTCTAGGCACCTAATTCTGTTTAGGTGTGTTTGGGAAGCGTGAGGGAGTTCAACTCCTGGGCCCTAGTTGAGAGTTCGGCCTCATCCCCTCACCTTTGCGGCATGGATTCCTTACACTGTGAGAGTCCAGTGGGCCTCCGGGAGTACCCCTAGGGGGGGTGTGAGGAGCCCTACGACAGGCGGGGGACCCCGGTCACTCTTCGCGTGGTCCCGTCACCTAATATAAAACAGATACCGAGACGTGTACCGAACTTGGGGCTGCCGAATGGCCACCAAATAGGAACCTTGACTTCTATATGAATATATCTACTCCTCTTTGTTATGCGTCCTGACAAGCTCCGGAACATCTGTTCTGAACGTCCTGGTGATCTTCTACCGGTACTCTCGATAGCGATACGCATAGTGCGGTAGACACCACATGAAGGATTAGTCCTCTAATTGTCATACCCTAGCGCATCGACCACAATTTACAAACTGAGTCAGACTACGTGATTGGCGAGTAGCCATGTGCAACTATGGAGCCGAAGGACTGACTCTCCGGCAATGAACTAAGACAGGGTGATCTTCGGATACCCAGGATTGGCCTTCCTCACATGTTTCCACGATGACTTCTCATCGCATGGTAACACGGAGTCGAGGATTCAATCAACACCGTATGGACAGATCTCCCTTTGTCTATGGTAGATACTTGCGCGCGATGTTCTGATCGCGTCGTGTATCCGCGTACCAGGTGTGCTCAATCTCGTTACTGGCAAGTCTCTTTACTCGTTGTGTACCGTCCATCTCGCACGTAGGTCAAATCATCCTTGGACGATTGTTGCAGCTTTCTTGAATTGATGTCTAACTGAGAGTGAGGCCCGAAAGATACTATCCGTACTAACATCCAGTGACAAATCCACGTCTGCATTCCTGCCAACCCAGACAGACTAACTTTGGAGAGACCAAGCTCACGTGCTTACCTTTTCTGACGAGACGTCTACTCAGCAGTTTACGTTATGTGACGTCTAATGTACACACGCTCCGATGCAAACCTACATCCATCTCTCTGATCGGTAATCCTGGTGGGTTCGCCATTCATGCATGAGGATAAGTAATGTAGTACGATGAAGCAATAGTATAAGGCAAAATCTTTGTAAAGCATTCTTTGCTAGCTATCGAACCCACCACAACTTGTCTGCTTCATATGGCTTGTGGATAGGGATCTTGTGTCTCATTAGCGCATATAGCGTCTCGCTGAAACGTGATGTGGCATCCCGATTAATCAGAGTACACACAACAATGTCCATGGAGGTCTGAAACGTGTCACGACCACACATACAGTCACTTAAAATGGTACGATAGAAACGAGGAGCAATCAACTGAAGTCATACTAGGACAATGGGTGTGTCAGTATAATGTGCACAAAGATAGTTAATTACTGATGCAACTAGTCAATAATCACAGTTACTAGGCATAGGATAATAGAAGCAGCATAAATTTCATCAATTGGAACGGGGATATAATAAACGAGTGACTTAACTTGCACCCTTGGCAATAGTGGCAATCGAACTCTCTCGAGACAGTGCTGACCAGTGCTACTGACAGCCAATAGAGTAGATATGTTGGATAAGAGTCATATGGCACATATCCAACAACTTGTAATAAATTACTACTCAAACAGAGTTTTTACTATATCAGTATTTCTTAGTTTCCCACCTTCTATGAGTTATTAGCATTCAGTGAGTTTAGGGGATTAGAATCATAATATGTATGTATGTGGGAGGCGTTAAGGTCTTTAGGAGAGACGGGTTTTCTGAATGTTTCAGATGAGTTTTTGGCTCTTTACAACTCTATGTATTTCATTCTCAGTCCTGAGGGCATATAGCTAGCTTACACCACGTTTTATCTATTTAGGTGAGCTATTTCCAAAAAAAGTTAGTCTTTATACTTATGGAGTCATGAAGTGCTTATGTATTCCTCGCATCTAATACGTATATGCCCGGTCATCTCTATCGGTACAGCTATCGATGAGTGTGGTAAGACTATGTCCAATCGACGTAGACACATTTACAAGACGTAACTAGATATTAGACATACCAACAATCATAACAAAAGAGAAATCTTACGTCTCAACTTAGTTCTTATGCTAATGGAGTAATATTGGAAACATGATCGACCTATAGATACAGAGTGTGTGTATGGAAATTACTCTTAAAGTAAAAATCACCAAAAATTTTAAGTTGTTGGAGAAACCATAGTTTTTTGGTTATCATTGATTTAATAGGAAGTCATAAAGAAAGAGAGGCTTTGATCTTGCCATATGAGACAAGTATGACAACTATCTATGCTGAGGTACATTTCAGCTTATTAATTACTGATTTAAGAGTGAGCCTCACTGCTTATAAGCATAGGGTATTAAACCAACTTACTGGGACTTTCTACTCTATTACTCTGGCCGTTAGTACGAACTTTAAGAGTCTTGAAACTTCGTATACTCTGCAAGACTCAGAGGCAAGGACACACTGGCACTCTCTGCTTATTTGTTTTCTTGAACTCGATTCAGATATCATCATTGCTCATTGGAAATCAAACAATGTGACTTGAAATCATTCCATCAATTAGGTTGCATTAGTCCAGATCTCTTATGCACTCCAAAAGAGATCCTCTATGTAGCGTGCTCCAATTAGATCTCTATACCTCCAGTATATGCAGCATTTGTAGAGGTCCAACAAATTCTCTGTTTGAATTGAATACGATTACGCCTCAAAAGTACGTCATGTCATTCTTGACTTGAGCACAAACTACAATAATTTTCAGAGACGGACTACTCTTTTCCAGAAAATCTACTCATTGTCGATATTCACATTCATATGTAACTAGAAATGTAGAGTGATAACCAGACAGAAAATGTTCTAATGTTACTCCTCATCACTTCTTTGGAAATAAAGTTTTCAGACAACTAAACTTTTGTGATTAATGGAAACGCAAAAAATTAGGAGTATTGGTATACTGAGCGAATACTCAAAAACTCGTGAGATCGCCTTATCCAGTCTAGAGAGGAAACTCGGCTGGGGCAAGCTTGTATGCAAATAGCCATTGAAACGATCTCTGTTCGTTGGCATTAGTAGACACGAATCCTTTCGGTTGGTCAGCACACAACTTTAATCCATCAAGGACAAAATAAAACATCGGACGGTACACACTCGTACTTAATGACGACCTTACTTTGTTAAGTATTTCATAATTAATGTCTTTGACATAGCTTAATTATCGGCTAATTGAATGATATTTCAACGTGAAGCACTCTCATCTTCTCAGCTATCGCTTTACGACTTGATGAATAGTTCACAGCATGTCATCTTTTGAATTCGGTAAAGTCAAGAACTGACGTTCTTTGAAGTAGACAAATCAGAGAATCTTTTGTTAATTGGTAGAACTATATCCATCAATTGTACGTCTTTACCTTTTAAAAATCCTTCTGCATCATCAATAAGCCTTATCTAGACCAAGCGATAGCTGTTCAGCCAAAGTCTACTACTTGGTGGTTAGTATTTGGTCTATTATACTCAGGTAATAATGCATCTTATTTGCTGGGAATTTTTATGGCCGTCTGACGCCACTTTGATCGGAAGTAAAAGGCGGCCATCCATCGGGACTGCTCACGGAGAGCATAAACGTAAGATTCATTGCTCTTCGTACTAGGTCAACAGTATATCTTCAAAGAACAAAGGATCACGTACAATACCTTCTGAAAGTTAGTAATCGACATTCGGCTCTCCGTCAGCAGTGTTAGTTGTCGAAGAGGAGTAAAGGTTGTAGAATGTTTGCTAGGAATATTTCGATGATCATATCAATATGAAGCTGTCCGACTCATAAATTGGATGGCTATTGGGAGCTCTATAGGGAACAAATCGTTCTAGTGTATCCTAAAGCCCCATGCACATGCTCAGTTGAAGAGCAGATGTGCAAACTAACTTCATTGAAGGCTCTTCCAACCATTCCTCAGGTCCATGTTCTAAATAATTTGTTAGATGTAACACTTAACTCGAGGAAAGGATCTCTCGAGTTCTTACGAACAACTTCTTATTTAATTCGGCATTTTGCTGGAGGAGATGATATAGCAGGAGGTACTAATACGCCATCACGCAATATGTAATATAAATACATGTTTTTTGGTGTTGGGTCCCTATGTGTAAGGATTTGCGACTCTTCTCCTGTTTGTGGTTATCGAGCTTACAGGTCTGAAAGCTGTCTTTTTCACATATGAGCGTCTGGCAACTTCTTATAACTATTTAAGAAATGACAGCTTAGGTTCTCTAAACCATAGTTCATACGGTGTCATCTCATCGGAATTACGTGGTGCCCTATTTTAAAGTGAATGTGGTTGTCTCTAATGCCTAACCCATAAACTATCGTGGTAATTCGATAAGAGACATCATGGTATGCATCATATCCAATAGGGTGCAGTTATGATGTTCGGACACACCATCACACTATGGTGTTCCAGGCTGTATTAGTTTGTGAAACAATTTCCACAATGTCTTAATTCTGTGCCAAACTCGTAATTCAGATATTCATCTCTATGATCATATCATAGATATTTTATCCTCTTGTCACGACGATCTTTCAACTTCACCCTGAAATTACTTGAACCTTTCAATAATTCAGACTCGTGATTCATCAAGTAAATATACTCATACATCTACTCAAATCATCTGTGAAGTAAGAACATAACGATATCCACTACTATACGCTCTCAGCACTCATGTTCGGTGTACATATCTCAAATATGTTTACACAATAAAGGCTTTCCCAACTGAGTATGCTAGGGAGTATGTCTGTGAACATTTTATGCTGAAAATTACGACTGTGTTCTGCAGTCGAATCTTGCAAGGAGTTGGCAATATATTGAGATTATGTACCATGTATCTCAACCGTGCTGAACACAATATCCAAATGCAGGTACACATACACGGAGCACAAAGTGCGAAGGAGTTTTTCATTTCGAGGACATTATACACATAAAATAAACATGGTGTGCGCATCGATCTGAGGAACACGTCTCACAAGAACGAGGGAGGTGAGCCCCAAAGAATCGTCCTCATACAGGAGGCTTGTATCGGATTGGGACGGTGAGCTAGCGAATATCACTTACAGTGGCATTGCATACAAGATGGTGTAGCTGAGCATACCTACTTTATTGGAATAGGACACCTCGTGTCCATCATGAAGATGGACGAGTTTCTCAACTGAACCCATTCCTCATCTTTATGGTGCTAAGACCATGAGAATTATTAAATAAACAGAGTAAACATTATCTCTTTAAAATGAAATAACCGTATGCGATAGACATAATCCATATCATGTCTAATGCTCAGATGCAAGGGACACAAATAACATATTTTATGTTCAGGTTCTTTTACATGAGCCAATCCTCGATGGGTAATAGCAAGGGAGCTATACAATGACAATTTAGGATTTTCATTTCAAGCTGGGAAGACACTATCGCAACACAATAGTCGAGCTCACCTCTTAACGCGCTTAGTTCCCCGAGTGATGCGTAGCATTACTTGTGTTCCGGAGTTCACACCACACTTAAGTTATAACACGGGAGCCTGGTAAAACTGCGATAGAACATCTGGTGTACAGTGTACGGAATAGTACCAGGGGCAAACATTAGCCTACAACGCTATTACTGGAGCAGATATAGGGGAATTGACGCTTCAATGCGAGTCGTCCTCTCAATATCGGTGCGAGTATACTTAATGATACTCACCTTGCCTCAAGTCCAGTCTTGCAAAGTCACTTCTATATATCAGAAGCATCTACTTAATGTAGATTCTTCGGTTGTTATTCGAGTTCATACCTTAGGTTTTTCTTTAAACTCCTCGAGAGTGTGCAGACTGAAATTTGTCGGGGTTTGCTAAGTTTCATGAGGGAGTGATTACTTTCGTCGCCTTTACGCTTAGTTCTGAGAATGAAGAGGTTTGTGTAAACTCTCATCATATCAGGATGTGAATAGCATTATTGCCATATAGACTTTTCTATCTTTGGTCGTCTAAAAATCAGGAATATCTCAAGGATCCAATATAAATTATGACATAACTGTGCCCTGTATATTGAAAGTAGTTATACGTGTTATTCCCTAATGCCTTGGCGGAAGCATACTGTTAGCGTGTGCTAGATTGTAACTTTCGGAGAAACATCATCAACTCAAGCTCTGAGAAATCAACTCCCGATGCGATGTTGCATATAGTGTCATGTTTTTGTCGACTTTTAGTATCGAAATTTCTGAGCACTATGGATGAGAACTCAAGATTGAGCTTGTCTGTCTCTCTTTTATTTCTGCAGTAAGATGTAAATTCGGTTCGGAGAGTTCTAATCTTACTAATCCTGATCGTTGCACACTTATGCTCTTGGGCAAATCTCAGAGGTTCAGCCTAATAACTGGCGTATGATGATTAGTTATGCGTACGGTTTTATAAAGTATGTCGGTTCCGTGTCACGACTCTAAAAACCTGAAGTTTATTCAAGTCTGAACTTTGTACGGGGCCTGATTTGGATCTCATAATAGTTTATCAAACTCAATGGTTAATGGGCGTTATGGTTTACGCCTAACATCCAAGCACACGTTTCGATCGTGAGGTTGGAGAGATGATGCTGTAGTTACGAAGGGGAGTCTTAACTCCATGAGGATCAGATGTAGGACAAGATCATCAGGCATTGAACGGAACCTAGGTCGCATAATTCTTATTACCAAACTTTTCAATCATATTATATTAGTTCTCTAGACAGCATAACCCGTGAAATCAATAGGTAGAAACCGAAGTCGCAGAGCTACAGACATTCGATGCAATGACATGCAATACCCTAATTGTGTGATCTACTCTTAGGAGAAAGCGATTAATGTCTTATCAAATCTTATGAAAACTCCCCAGTTCAATTGGAAGAAGCGTTCGTTAGTCATTCTAATGATTATCATGCCATATACAGAAGTCAAATGAGTCGGTGCTCTGACCATTTATTGTTGTTCGCTGAGACGGACTTAATAGTGCATTTACATCGGTTGTAAAGCATTTCATGGTTGATCAGTATCTTCGTACCATTTACAACTCATGCTCGATACTTCTCGGATCAATTAACTTTGGTTATCCTGAGGCATGTCTGGAGCAATATTTCCATGAGGCGTTTCAGAGTCAACTGAGGATTCTTACTCTGCGTAGATCGTGAGATTCTGTTTTACAAATCTCTTTGTAATGTGGAACCGCTGAGAATTCTATCAGGGCGTAATTATGCCACTATTAGTTATGGCTTCGGACAGACAAAGACTAAGATCGGCTATACGGTTCGCACTAATTGGGTGGAAAGACTCTTTACGTAGAAATTTTTATTGTAGCGGCACGTTTGCATCTTAGGTAAGTTGACAGCGCTTCGTCCTATATTGGTAACAAGAGAGATGTGATATTGAGTCACGCTGATAACCAGCAAAATACTATATTATAATAATAGATGAGATAGATACATGATAACTGAGTTGCAACTAGATTTATTCATTAAATTGAGCATCCATTATGTAAATCTCACTTCTTGGAGGCTGGCCCATATGAGTTTAAACGCGTTGTCACCGGTATTCACGAAGTGAACAAGCAAGATTATGCTTCCCTCACAAACCTATCATTCGAGTCTCCACTTGAAAAATGTTTTAGTCACGTATTTTAGTAAATTTCTCTACTTACACAGGTATGGCTTAGAAGAAGTATTATGATCAAACTATATATTGTAAAGTAACATGGAACGACTGGGAACCGCCTGTGTTTATCGATGACCACGCAGGGTCGAAATAAGATTTTAAGACACTCTATGCTCATCAACGGCCTCTGGTTATTGATCATACTCATCGACATGGCAATGCTCGTGAGCTAAGAGCAATTTTAACTATGATAATTCAAAATCTACATCAGAGCATATTGATACGTTCGTAGTACATCCGTGGCTGGATCAATATGACGATGGTCACATAGCACTATCTGCCACAACAGAACACAATGTTACTCCCTCTTGAATGTTGTTGGTGTCTGCGAGTGTTTTAGCTGGCTGATGGGTTCAACGTGCAGAAGGGACACCGTTGTTCCTTTATCTACGCGAGAGAAACAACAAGCGTGATATACCATATTTGCTATTTTACCCTCTCAATCCAATAGACCTTTTAGAATCCGAAGACTTCGGTAAACAGTGGAGAGACCGACCACCCGCCAGCCTACACCTGAAGGTGCAACTATTGATACAAGATAAGGACTACGTAAACGGCAAGCATTTAGAGTCGAATCAATCAAATGAACGCCCACCAAGCTGCTACCGTCTTCGCTGTTCTCATAGCTTCCGCGTTAGCACATAGTAAACAACGCTGACGCATAAGCCCAACTCTGATAACTACTCGATTGTGGAACGTAGCATCACAATCAGAGATAATTGTTCGCTATCGATTGGTCATTAAGATCTATCTACTGAGCTGGCACAATCACGAGGGAAGGAGTATGGATCATAACATATTAATTTTTCCGCTAGATCAGCTACGAGAGCGTTCAATGAGAACGGGGTTTATCGGGAGTTTACACCGCGGTCGTGAATCAAACATTACCCGATGAGTACCAAGTGCCCTCATTCCGTGATAACGACGGACAAAACCTTCCCCGCGATCTCAACCAACGTACAGCTCGGTGAGCTGGTTCAACCATAGCGTTGGTATGCCAGCGAGGAGAGGGACAGTTGTGAGAAGTACTGCAGGCCCAGCACAACACGAGTCGGATGGTTTGATGGAGGCATGGATCGGCAATCCTGCAGGGGGCTATCGCCAATCACCACAGAATATGAGAGAAGAGAGGGGTGCTCGCAACAACTAGGGGAGTTAGCATAAATCATTGTTGGGAATCCCCTAGGCCCATTATTGTATAGGGTATGGTATTGGGGACGGATGGTTGCGCCTGCCTCCGTTTAGGTGTTTCACGCCTATGGCGGGCGGGCAGCCCTAGATGGACAAGAGGCGCAAGGGGGAGGTAATCTCTTCCAGGAGGCACCGTTAGGAGGTTCTTTTCCCGTGCTCTTCCCTCTCCTACGATTCTTCCCTTTTAGGGCGTTTTTCCACCCCCCGCTAGGCTGCATGCTGCCTCAGGGGAATGGCGCGCTCAGGCTCCACTTTGGGCGGCACACTCCTTCCCATTTTTCACGGCAAAGGGGCATCCGGATAGCGGTTGGCCACCACGAGTGCGAACCCCCGGGACTCTCTTCGGTGTGTCTCGCCCGGTACAGACTGACCGTTACTCCAAAATGGATGTCCTGAACCAACTGTGGCGAAATTAGGCACTTTCCTCTATACTCGGTAAATCCTGATTTACCCTGGACACTCAGTTCCGGCTAATTGCCGCGTGACGTCCCGGCGCCGACCGCTCTGATCTCTGGCATCGGGACTCGAACAACATTTAGGTAACCACTACAAACTTTCCCTTTATAACCTAGCGTCATCGAACCTTAAGTGTGTAGACCCTACGGGTTCGGAGACATGCAGACATGACCGAGACATACTCTCCGGTCAATAACCAACAGCGGGATCTGGATACCCATGTTGGCTCCCACATGCCACGATGATCTCATCGGATGAACCACGATGTCAAGGACTTAATCAATCCCGTATACAATTCCCTTTGTCTACTCGGTACGATACTTGCCCGAGATTCGATCGTCGGTATCCCGATACCTTGTTCAATCTCGTTACCGGCAAGTCTCTTTACTCGTTCCGTAACACATCATCCCGTGATCAACTCCTTGATCACATTGTGCACATTATGATGATGTCCTACCGAGTGGGCCCAGAGATACCTCTCCGTCACACGGAGTGACAAATCCCAGTCTCGATTCGTGCAACCCAACAGACACTTTCGGAGATACCGTAGTGTACCTTTATAGCCACCCAGTTACGTTGTGACGTTTGGCACACCCAAAGCATCTACGGTATCCGGGAGTTGCACAATCTCATGGTCTAAGGAAATGATACTTGACATTAGAAAAGCTTTAGCATACGAACTACACGATCTTGTGCTATGCTTAGGATTGGGTCTTGTCCATCACATCATTCTCCTAATGATGTGATCCCGTTATCAATGACATCCAATGTCCATGGTCAGGAAACCGTAACCATCTATTGATCAACGAGCTAGTCAACTAGAGGCTTACTAGGGACATGGTGTTGTCTATGTATCCACACATGTATCTGAGTTTCCTATCAATACAATTCTAGCATGGATAATAAACGATTATCATGAACAAGGAAATATAATAATAATCAATTTATTATTGCCTCTAGGGCATATTTCCAACATGTTGCATAGCCGCGGGAGAACAAGTAACACTCTTTTTCATATTTTCATAAGAAAGAAATCTAGCATTGGATGGATGACCGAGTTTGGAGTTGCCGAGCTCTGAAGTTCCTCCATCGTGAATCTAGCTTGGAGACGAGAGGTAACTTCTTGATCCTCCTCCATGGCATCTATCCTTTTCAAGTCGGCCTCCATCTCTTCCTCCATTGATGGCACAAAGTGGTCAGTATCACTGTTTGCTCCTGGCCCCGGTGTCGGATGAGATACCTGACTCTCCCCGACTGACTCTTGAGAAGACATCTTGCTCTAAACCTGCTGCAGAAAACAACTCAAAACAAAAACAGAGGATTGTGTCATGGTACGGTGGTTGAGGGAGTCCTGGATTAGGGGGTGTTCGGGTAGCCGGACTCCTGGACTATGAAGATACAAGATTGAAGACTTCGTCCCGTGTCCGGATGGGACTTTCCTTGGCGTGGAAGGCAAGCTTGGCGATGCGGATATTCAAGATCTCCTACCATTGTAACCGACTCTGTGTAACCCTAACCCTATCCGGTGTCTATATAAATCGGAGGGTTGTAGTCCGTAGGCAATCAACTCCATACACAACAATCATACCATAGGCTAGCTTCTAGGGTTTAGCCTCGTTGATCTCGTGGTAGATCTACTCTTGTATTACCTCCATCGAGAGGGCCCGAACCTGGGTAAAAAATATCGTGTCCCTTGTCTCCTGCTACCATCCGGCCTTGACGCACAGTTCGGGACCCCCTACCCGAGATCCGCCGGTTTTGACACCGACATTGGTGCTTTCATTGAGAGTTCCTCTGTATCGTCGCCTTTAGGCCCGATGGCTCCTTTGATCATCAACAACGATACGGTCCAGGGTGAGACTTTTTCCCCGGACAGATCTTCGTCTTCGGCGGCTTCGCTCTGCGGGCCAATTCGCTCGGCCACCTGGAGCAGATCGAAAGCTACGCCCCTGGCCATCAAGTCAGGTTTGGAAGCTTAAACTACACGGCTGACATCCGCGGAGACTTGATCTTCGACGGGCTCGAGCCACGGCCAAGCGCGCCGCACTATCTCAAGGGGCATGATCTAGCTCTGCCCCCGGACAGTGTCCTGGAGGCCGCACACGCATCGGTTCCGACCCCTAACGTGGAGCCTATTGCGCCAATTGAGGATGAGCGGTTGGACGTCACCTCGGGGGCTGCGATCCCGAAAGCGATCGAGCCGAACGCTAGCCTCGCACTCTGCACGACCCGTGACTCCGAGGATCCGGACTCCTCCCAGGACTCCGAACCCCCCGCGCCCCTGCCAATCGAATCCGATTGGGCGCCGATAATGGAGTTCACCGCCGTAGACATCTTTCAGCACTCGCCTTGTGGCGATATCCTGAACTCTCTCAAGTCTCTCTCCTTATCAGGAGAGCCCTGGCCGAACTACGGTCAGCGAGGATGGGATACGGACGATGAAGAAATTCAAAGCCCACCCACCACCCACTTGGTAGCCACTGTCGACAATTTAAACGACGTGCTCAACTTCGACTCCGGAGACATGGACAACATGGATGACGATGCAGGAGATACCGACGAACCAACGCCCACAGGGCATTGGACAGCCACCTCATCTCACGATGTGTACATGGTGGATACCCCTAAAGGAAGCGACAACGAGGAAAAAGGGGATGGGACGGGAGATCGACCCCCCGAAAAGCAATCAAAGCGTCGGCATAAACACCGACCCAAGCCCCGCCTCGACAAAAACCTAGCCATAGAGCAGGACGAGCCGGTAGACGACGAGCAGGCCTTAGAGAAACCATTCGAACAGGGCAACACGGATAGAGAAACCGAACATCCCTCCTCCGGCGAAAACGGCATTCCGGACGACCTCACGCCGAATAAACCTATGGAGCAGAAGAATCTCCATGAGAGGCTCGTTGCAACTACACGCAGCCTAAAAAAGCAGAAGCAGAAGCTAAAAACAGCGGAAGATGCACTCCGGATTAGATGGAGCAAAGTAATCAATACCACAGATAAGTACGGCGACAGTCGCCGCACTAAAAGCTATCCGAAAAGAAAGCTACTGCCTGAATTCGACGAAGAGGCCCTAGAGCCCTCGCATTCAAAAAATGAAAAAGCCACACGGTCGGATAGATGACCCCATAAAGCGGCAAGCGGCGCCGCACCTAAATCGGCATGCGACCCACTTAAGGATTCACACCATGGCCCAGTCAGGTCCATTTATGGGCCAAGAAAGCAAGCTCTCGTAAGCAATGCTATGAAGCCATCATCAGAATCCTGCACACCCAAATACAGGGGCGCCGCACACCCCCTATGTTTCACCGATGAGGTCGTGGACTATGAATTCCCAGAAGGATTCAAACCCGTAAACATAGAGGCATATGATGGAACAACAGACCCTGGAGTCTGGATCGAGGATTATATCCTCCACATACACACGGCTAGAGGAGATGATCTCCACGCCATAAAATATCTACCCCTTAAGCTTAAAGGGCCAGCCTGGCATTGGCTTAAAAGCCTTCTCGAAAACACAATTGGAAGCTGGGAAGAGCTCGAGGATGCTTTCCGAGCAAACTTTGAAGGGACCTATGTCCGCCCTCCGGATGCAGACGATCTTAGTCACATAACTCAACAACCCGGAGAATCAGCTCGGCAGTTCTGGAATAGATTCCTCACTAAAAAGAATCAGATAGTCGACTATCCGGACGCCGAAGCCTTAGCGGCTTTCAGGCATAACGTCCGAGACGAATGGCTCGCCAGACACCTCTGCCAAGAAAAGCCAAGAACAATGGCCGCACTAACAAGCCTTATGACCCGCTTTTGTGCAGGGGAGGATAGCTGGTTGGCAAGGTGCAGCCCAGCGACCCAAGTACATCCGAAACTAGGGATGGAAACGGAAAACCACGACGCAACAAGGACCGTCGCTGGACTAAGGACAAAAGTCCAAAGAGCACGACAGTCAATGCCGGATTCAAAGGCTCATGACAAAATCAGGAAAAATCGCCCCCCAGGATAACAGGGACGATCCATCCAACCTAAATAAAATCCTGGACAGGATATGTCAGATACACAGTACTCCCGGGAAGCCTGCTAACCATACCCACAGAGACTGTTGGGTTTTCAAACAATCCGGCAAACTCAATGCCGAACACAAGGGGCTCGACACACCAAGCGAAGACGAGGACGAACCCCAAAAGCAGAGCACCAGGACACAAAAGAACTTCCCACAAGAAGTAAAAACAGTGAACTCACTTCACATAACAAAACGTGCGTCGCCCGTAAAGGTACGCACCACACGGCCCATCCCCAAAGGGTCCTGCCACTGGTTGTCAAAACCGATCATCTTCTATCAGCTAGATTATTCTAGGAATATCAAGAATGTAGGCTGGACTGCCTTGATACTCGATCCAATAATTGGCGGACTCCAGTTTTCAAATGTCCTTATGGACGGCGGCAGTGGACTAAACCTGATATATCAGGATACAATCCAGCACATGGGGATAAACCCAGCAAGAATCCACCGCAGCAAAACCTCCTTTCAAGGGGTAATACCTGGTCCGGAAACCCATTGTACGGGTTTTCTCCGGCTCACAGTCACATTCGGCTCTGCCGATAACCTCCGCCGCGAAAAGCTGACCTTCCATATCGTCCCGTTCTCAAGTCGCTATCAAGCACTACTGGGACGCGAAGCTTTCGCTCGCTTTAATGCAATACCGCATTATGCATCTCTTATGCTTAAGATGCCCGGTCCACGACGCATCATCTCTTTGAAGGGGAAGCACTAAAGTGCACCTCCCCAAGCGGAGGACTGTGCGGCCGCTTTGACAGCCCCACAGCAAAATGGCCTCACCGGCAAAAAACTTCAAATAGGTCATTCAAGACCACGAACGCGGATAGACGAGTTCGGTGCAAAATCATCATTGATGCAGGCCTAGAAGCCATATACCCCCGCACTAGGGGCTCCACGCATATACAATAAGAGACAATAAAGCTCAAACTTATATATCTTACTTTGTACTTTGCTTATTTTAAACTTTTTCAGCACGACCCGTTTTCAACCCAGTTCCTCTCTTTTACAGATGAACGTCGTGCGGCGCCCGTCCAGGATACGGCACAATGGAGACACAGGCGCAGACGTGCAGTAGGGACCCGTCCTGAAGGATTCGTTTTAGATTAAGACCCTGCGTAAACCTTTTTTACTGTCTCTTGTTGCTACACATCCCCTGGTTTTTTCTTTCTAAATATAACCAAGGAGGAGGCTGGCGTCTTGGCATGTGGCCACGCCAGAATTTTTGCACGTACCTGGACACTAGGGGCTTTTTTAATAAAGAGTGTTGTTTCGCCCGCACTCATAAAGACCGAACACCTTAGGGAGTGTTCGGCATCGCGAGTTTTGGCATTATATGCATCAGCTCCGAATCATGTCTTTGGTCAAATGTTGGGTTGCCCGGCTCCTGAGTTCGGCTACCTTACGTTCCGCTCTATCGGCTAAGGTAGCACCAGGAGAACTACTGCGATTGTGCCCCCGGTTCGGCCAGGGCGAGCACCTCAGTAGAGAAAGCCAAAAACTGACTGTCATGATGTAGCGTGAGACTGGTCAGCCACTCGATGACCTATCGGAATCTATCGGATTCCTCCGCTTTAACGAAGGGCCGCTTCCCGGTCAGGCACATACGCGCCCCGAACTCGGACGAGCGCAGTTGCCACCAAGGAGCTACCTAAATAGTCTCACTGTTAAACTCCTATGGCTAAGTGAAAGTGTTAAAGCATTATAGTCCGGTTGACTGGCCCGCTGCGCTATCACCTCCTTTGTAGGACCAAGACGTTGGGTTAAGTGTGAAAATGCGTCTTCTGCGAGCACCCCCGCACTATGTGCGTGGGGGCTGAAGCCAACGACTGCCATCTTTCAGATTCTGTATATATATATATATATATATATATATATATATCTTAAAATAGCCGCACAGGAGGTGTTCCCAATACTTGGAGGCACAAGTATAAAAAAGGCCACTACAGTATCAAAATATTACTTTATAAATACATATGCTATCATAACATAGCATCTTTCGGGCACTGTGTCTCTATTACACGAGCGCCTTCAAGAACTTCCTGAAAATAGTGCTCGGAGGGTACTCGGCTTTTGTTCGAATCTCGGGACGCAACAACGGTGGTCTCCATCTCTGCCCAGTATGTCTTAACACGGGCAAGAGCCATCCTAGCGCCCTCTATGCATGCTGACCTCTTCATTGCATTTATATGCGGCACCGCGTCAAGGAATTGCTGCACCAAGCTGAAATAACTCTTCGGCTCCGATCTCCCAGGCCACAGATGACCCATGACGTACTTCATGGCGAGTCCGGACAATATATTCAGTTCGGCCCATTGAGCCAGGCGATCGTCCACTGCCAGTGGACGCTCTGGATTGTGGAACTGTGACCAGAAAAGCTTTTCCACTTCGCGATGTTTTAGATCTCGAAAGTGTTCGGTCGCATCAGCAGCACTTGCTGCCAAATCCAGATAGGTGTCCTCCACACTCCACATCCGGTCCAACGGAGCAAACTTCGGATCACAAAACTTCCTCCGCAGCATAAAGGGCTTTCCAGCCGCAATCTGTTCGGCCTAACGCAGCTCCTCTTTCGCAGCTCTCATCGCAGAGCGAGCGTCCTTGGCATCGGCAACGGCCTTCTCTAAGACCGTCTGTCTCGCCCGGTCTTCTTTCTCAAGAAGTTTGCAACGGTCTGCAGCGCTCTTTAACTTCTCGACCATCTCGGCCATCTCTTCTTTGCTTCGGCAGTGAGCAGCCTGTTCGGCTCTCAGCTCTTCAAGGGCCTTCTCGGCAGCCGCATCGCTTTTTCTGGCTTGCTCCTTAGCTCGGGCAAGTTCTGCCCTAAGATTCTCCACGGCGGCCGTACCATCTGCGTCAAGCACACACATTGTAAGACACTGACATGAAGCTCCTCTTACCTGATGCCGCTCGAAGAATTACATACCTTGAGCCTCATCAAGCCGCTTGTTGACAAGCGTGATGTCGACATCTGCCACGTCCAGTTGCCGCTTTAGTTCGGCCACATCATCAGTTCGGCTTGATTCCGGACACCTCGCCACCTACATTCAAAGGCGACATCTTAGACCTGGGATTATGATCCTCTGCGTGCCGTCATTTCTTGACAACGTGCAGAGTCTCAGGGGCTACTATCTACACAGGGCGTATCTTACTTATGCGCAACTGACAAAAGTGTACATTATCTAACGTACCTCAAAACCCGTCAGTAAACTTTTGACGGCCTCATGCAATCCGCTTTCTGCGGATGAAATCCTTTCAATCACCGTGCCCATGAATGCACGGTGCTCCTCTGAGATAGAAGCTCGCCCCAGCAGAATCTTTAGCTCCTCTGGCCGAGCACCAGACGGTGCCGGACTTGTCCTATGGCCTCTTTCGAAGGCCGGACGCGGAGAGCCTTGGGGGGACACATAGCTATCTTCCGCCCCTGCCGGATTCAAAGAAACCCTCAGCGACGACACCTCAGGGTCGCCTACCTCGCTAGGCGGTACGGCAGGGGGAGGCGTCCCGCTCTCCATCATCTCCGGAAGAAGATCCCCCGAAGACGAGCTCTGCTGAGAAGGGCTGAGGTCCGAGCTACAAGGTAAAATTTCGGTTAATCTTCTCAGATATAAATCAAGGATTTCTCTCATCCCTCAAAAGGAAAACATCTCTCTACTTACGGCTCGCTGGAGGGCTGATCCCCTTGAGGGCGTAGTCCGGCCGAGGAACTCCCCGGCGTCGGACCCTCTGGCGAGGATTTTCTCCCCCGTTTCGAGGCCATGGTTTCTGGGTCGTCAGAGGCGGCTCTCTTCTTCCCCTTAGGAGAGGAATTGTCGGTTCCTCCCTTCGGAGCAGCCTCCTTTGAGGAGGCCATAGCTTCCTTGTCCTCCCCCTCCAAAGGCATTATCTCCAGCATCCTGACCAGCATGGGATCCGGCCTGGTTTCAGGAAGGGGAGCTGGACACCTGATCAGCTTTGCCTTCGCTATCCACTCCTATTTAAAAGGACGGCTCTTTTAGGGGCAAGTTTATGACAATTACACGGATAGAAGGTCCGGGCACAAGGTTGCTTACTTGAGTATCTGGGCGATTGCAGCTTAGGCCTGCGTCCTCGGTTAAATCCGGACACATCTCTTGTGATCCGAAGAATAGTCTATACATCTCCGCGGGCGTTGCGCCCATAAAATTCTGGAGAGCTCGCGGTCCCTCTGGATTAAACTCCCACAGGCGAAGGGGGCGACGTTTGCCGGGCAATATTCGGCGAATCAGCATGACCTGCGTCACCTTGACCAAACTGAGGTCTCCTTCCAAGAGATCCTTAATTCGACCCTGTAACAGGGACACGTCTTTGGATAACCCCCAATCTAATCCTTTGTTGACCCATGACGCTAGCCGTGATGGGGGACCCGAGCGAAAGATAGGAGGCGCCACCCACTTGGCGCTCCTGGGAGCGGTGATATAGAACCATTCTCGTTGCCACAAGCCGAGCTCCTCTTGAAAGGAGCCCTCGGGCCATGGAGCATCTGCATTCTTACTTATGACAGCGCCTCCGCACTCTGTGTGCCGTCCCTCGATCATCTTCGGCTCCACTCCAAAAGTCTTGAGCCATAATCCGAAGTGAGGAGTAACACGGAGGAACGCTTCGCACACAACGATGAATGAGGAAATGTGGAGGATGGACTCCGAAGCTAAGTCATGAAATTCCAGCCCGTAATAAAACAGCAGCCCCCTCACGAAGGGATCCATCGGGAAGCCTAACCCCCGAAGGAAGTGAGACATGAACACTACGCTCTCACCGGGCTGGGGACTGGGAATAGCCTGCCTTTGAGCAGGCAACCTATGCGGAATTTCGGTGGTCAAGAACTTAGCCTCTCTCAACTTTAGCACGTCCTCCTCCGTGACGAAGGAGGGCATCCATCGGCCTTGAAGGTCGGAACCGGACATTGTCGAAAGTCCGAAGCGCCTGGAATCTGGAGCCTAGGGTGTTGGAACTCGAGGCGATGGGCGAACTCATTTGAGATTGGAAAAAGGAGTAAGGCCTTGGTCTCTTTATAAGAGGTTGAATACCAGGAGCCCTCCCCCTAACCATTTGGGACTCACCTTTAATCGAGAAAACATGCTAACGGGCACTATTGGGTTACCCACGTCCGTATTGATGAGAATCCCGTAAAAGGGGGGCACACGATCTCTGCTTTGACAAGACGTGCCAAGGAAACCGCCTCGCAAAACATGGTGAGGTGGAAAAGTAAAAACGATTCGAGTAAAGGACTTGGCCGTAGTGTGATGACGCACTGCGGAATACGTCGGCAGATTTGATTTCTGTCAATATTATTCACTCTATGGCAATATGTGGAAACTTATTTTGCAGAGCCGGACACTACTCTTGGTGTTTACAATCTTCTATGAAGGATTTGGAGGAGGAACCCGCCTTGCAATGCCGAAGAAAATTTGCGCGCCGGACTCGTCGTCATTGAAGCCTGGTTTAGGGGCTACTGAGGGAGTCCTGGATTAGGGGGTGTTCGGGTAGCCGGACTATGCCTTCAGCCGGACTCCTGGACTATGAAGATACAAGATTGAAGACTTCGTCCCGTGTCTGGATGGGACTTTCCTTGGCGTGGAAGGCAAGCTTGGTGATGCGGATATTCAAGATCTCCTACCATTGTAACCGACTCTGTGTAACCCTAACCCTATCCGGTGTCTATATAAACCGGAGGGTTGTAGTCCGTAGGCAATCAACTCCATACACAACAATCATACCATAGGCTAGCTTCTAGGGTTTAGCCTCCTTGATCTCGTGGTAGATCTACTCTTGTACTACCCATATCATCAATATTAATCAAGCAGGAGTAGGGTATTACCTCCATCGAGAGGGCCCGAACCTGGGTAAAAAACATCGTGTCCCTTGTCTCCTATTACCATCCGGCCTTGACGCACAGTTCGGGACCCCCTACCCGAGATCCGCCAGTTTTGACACCGACAGTGGTCAAAACCTCCGAGAGATTATATAATGAATTTTTGCTGACCAAAAGAAGTATCGTGCAAGAAAACGGAGTCCGGAGGGCACATGAGGTGCCCACGATGCAGGGGGCGCGCCCTCCACCCTTGTGGACGCCTCGTTTCCTTTCTAGACTACTTCTTATTTTCCTATTTTCTTAAATATTCCAAAACGGAGGAAAAAATGCTATTAGAACTGTTTTGGAGTCGGTTTACTTACCGTACCACATACCTATTCCTTTTCGGAGTCTGAAACATTCTGGAAAGTGTCCCTTATGTAGTCCTCCGGGGTTACGGTATCAATAACATTGGTTTCGACATTTATGGGATTACTTGAGATATAATGTTTGATTCTTCTACCGTTCACCACCTTCGGATTTGTGCCTTCGAAGTTGTTGATTTTTATGGCACCAGAATGATAGACCTCCTCGATAACGTAAGGACCTTCCCATTTAGAGAGTAGTTTTCCTACAAAAAAAATCTTAAATGGGAGTTGTATAACAAAACATAATCACCTACATTAAACTCACGCTTTTGTATCCTTTTTTCATGCCATCTTTTAACTTTTTCTTTAAAAAGTTTGGCATTCTCATAGGCCTGGGTTCTCCACTCATTAAGTGAGCTAATGTCAAATAGTCTCTTCTCACCAGCAAGTTTGAAATCATAATTGAGCTCTTTAATGACCCAATATGCCTTATATTCTAGTTCGAGAGGTAAGTGACATGCTTTTCCATAAACCATTTTATACGGAGACATACCCATAGGATTTTTATATGCAGTTCTATGGGCCCATAATGCATCATCATGTCTCTTGGACCAATTCTTTCTGGATCTAATAACAGTCTTTTGCAAAATTAGTTTATTCTCTCTATTACTCAGTTCTACTTGACCACTAGACTGTGGGTGGTATGGAGATGCAATTCTATGATTAACATCATACTTAGCAAGCATTTTACGAAAGGCGCCATGAATAAAATGTGAACCACCATCAGTCATTAAGTATCTAGGGACTCCAAACCTCGGAAAAATAACTTCTTTAAGCATCTTAATAGAGGTGTTATGATCAACACTACTAGTTGGAATAGCTTCTACCCACTTAGTAACGTAATCAACAGCAACTAAAATATGTGTATACCCATTAGAGGAAGGAAACGGTCCCATATAATCAAAGCCCCAAACATCAAATGGTTCAATAACAAGTGAATAGTTCATAGGCATTTCTTGACGTCTACTAATATTACCAATGCTTTGACATTCATCACAAGACAAGACAAACTTACGGGCATCTTTGAAAAGAGTAGGCCAATAAAAACTGGATTGCAATACCTTATGTGCAGTTCTATCTCCAGCGTGGCGTCCTCCATAAGCCTTGGAGTGACACTTGCGTAGGATTTGTTCCTGTTCATGCTCAGGTACACAACATCTAATAACACCATCTACTCCTTTATAAAGGTGTGGGTCATCCCAGAAGTAATGTCTTAAATCATAGAAAACCTTTTTCTTTTGCTGGTATGTGAAACTAGGTGGTATAAATTTAGCAACAATGTAATTATAATAATTAGCATACCATGGATCAGTACAAGAAGCATTTATGAGAGCTAATTGTTCATCAGGAAAGCTATCATCTATAGGTAGTGGGTCATTAAGAACATTCTCTAACCTAGACAAGTTGTCTGCAACGGGGTTCTCAGCTCCCTTTCTATCAATAATATGCAAATCAAATTCTTGTAGCAAGAGAACCCATCTAATAAGTCTAGGTTTAGCATCTTTCTTTTCCATAAGATATTTAATAGAAGCATGATCAGTGTGAACAGTTACTTTAGAATCAACAATATAAGGTCTGAACTTATCACAAGCAAATACAATTGCTAAAAATTCTTTTTCAATAGTAGCATAATTTATCTGGGAACTGTCTAGAGTTTTACTAGCATATTAGATAACATTTAATTTCTTATCAACTCTTTGTCCTAGAATAACACCTACAACATAATCACTAGCATCACACATAATTTCAAAGGGTAAATTCCAATCAGGTGGCTGAACAATAGGTGCAGAAATCAAGGCTTTCTTAAGTATTTCAAATGCTTCTACACAATTATCATCAAAGACAAAAGGAACATCTTTTTGTAAGAGATTACTTAGAGGCCTAGAAATTTTTGTGAAGTCTTTAATGAACCTCCTATAAAAACCGGCATGACCAAGGAAACTTCTTATACCTTTAATGTCCTTAGGACACGACATCTTTTCAATAGCATCAACTTTAGCTTTATCAACTTCAATACCTCTTTCAGAAATTTTATGCCCCAAGACAATACCTTCATTAACCATAAAGTGGCACTTCTCCCAATTCAAGACAAGATTAGTTTCTTCACATCTCTGCAAAACTCGATCAAGGTTGCTTAAGCAATCATTGAAGTTCCATACACGGAGAAATCATCCATGAAAACCTCAACAATCTTTTCACAAAAGTTAGAGAATATAGTAGTCATACATCTTTGAAAGGTAGCAGGTGCATTACATAAACCAAAAGGCATACGTCTATAAGCAAAGGTACCGAAAGGGCAAGTAAAAGTGGTCTTTTCCTGATCCTCTTTCGACACAGGTATTTGAGAGAAACCAGAATAACCGTCTAGAAAGCAAAAATGTGTATGTTTGGATAATATTTCTAGCATTTGATCAATAAAAGGTAAAGGGTAATGATCCTTTCTAGTAGCCTTATTTAATTTGCGGAAATCAATTACCATTCTATAACATGTAACAATTCTTTGTGGGATCAATTCATCTTTATCATTAGGAGCAACAGTAATACCTCCCTTCTTAGGGACACAATGGACAAGACTTACCCACTGACTATCAGCAAAAGGATAAATTATACCTGCCTCTAGAAGCTTTAGTATTTCATTTCTTACCACTTCTTTCATCTTAGGATTTAACCGTTGTTGGTGATCAACAACCAGTTTAGCATCTTTCTCCAATTTTATTTTGTGTTGGCATAGAGTGGGACTATTGCCCTTAAGATCATCAAGAGTATATCCAATAGCAGCACGATGCTTCTTCAGAGTTTTCAATAATTTCTCTTCTTCCTGCTCTGAAAGGTTAGCGCTAATAATAACATCATATATCTTCTTTTCATCAAGATAAGAATATTTAAGAGTATCGGGTAATGGTTTAAGCTCAAACACAGGATCACCCTTGGGTGGAGGAGGATACCCTAGAATTTCAACAGGCAAATTGTGTTTCAAAATAGGTCCCTGTTTAAAGAATACTTCATCTATTTCCCTTCTTTCATTCATAAACATATCATTTTCATGGTCTAGCAAATATTGTTCTATAGGATCATTAGGAGGCACGTCAATAGAAGCAAGGCCAATAATTTCATATTTACTAGGCAATTCTTTATCATGGGGTTGTCTATGAAATTTAGCCAAATTAAAATCATGAGACATATCCCCTAAACCAACAGTAACAATATTCTTTTTGCAGTCTATCTTAGCATTAACAATATTCAAGAAGGGTCTACCAAAGATAATGGGACAAAAGTCATCTTGTGGGGAACCAAGAACAAGAAAATCACAAGGATATTTAACTTTCCCACACAAGACTTCAACATCTCTAACAATCCCAACTGATGAAATAGTATCTCTATTGGCAAGCTTAGTTGTAACATCAATACCTTCTATCTCAGCAGGTGCAATATCATGCATAATTTCTTCGTATAAGGAATGAGGTATTGCACTCGCACTAGCACCCATGTAACATAAGCCATGATAGCAATGATCTCCTATTTTAACAGAAACAACAGGCATTCCTACAACTGATCTATGTTTATCTTTAGTATCGGGTCTAGCAATTCTAGCAGCTTCATCACAGAAGTAAATAACATGCCCATCAATATTATCGACCAAGAGATCTTTAACCATAGCAATACTAGGTTCAACTTTAATTCGCTCAGGGGTGTAGGTGTTCTAGCATTACTCTTACAAACCACAGTTGAAACTTTAGCATGATCCTTTATTCTAACACGGGAAGGTGGTTTCTCAATATAAGCGGTAGGAACAATAGGATCAACATTATAAGTGATAGTCTTTTCTTCAACTTTAATAGGTTCAACTACTTTTACTTCAATGGGAGGATGATATTTAAACCACTTCTCCTTAGGGAGATCAACATGAGTAGCAAATGATTCACAGAAAGAAGCTACTATCTCAGAGTCAAGTCCATATTTAGTGCTAAATTCACGAAAAGCATCGGTATCCATAAAATATTTAACACAATCAAACTTAGGTGTTATACCCGACTCCTTACCTTCGTCGAGTTCCCAATCTTCAGAGTTGCGTTTAATTCTTTCCAATAAATCCCATCTGAATTCAATAGTCTTCATCATAAAAGAACCAGTACAGGAAGTATCGAGCATGGACCGATTATTGAGAGAAAGCCGAGCATAAATTTTTTGAATAATAATTTCTCTTGAGAGCTCATGACTGGGGCATGAATATAACATTGACTTAAGCCTCCCCCAAGCTTGAGCGATACTTACTCCTTCGCGAGGCCAAAAATTATATATATATAATTACGATCACGATGAACCAGGTGCATAGGATAAAACTTCTGATGAAATTCCAATTTCAATCAGTTGTAGTTCCATGATCCAATATCATCACATAGCCTAAACCATGTCAATGCCTTTCCCTTCAAATATAAAGGGAAGACCTTCTTGATAACATCCTGGGGCATACCTGCAATCTTAAATAATCCACAAACTTCATCCACATAGATTAAGTGCATATAGAGATGTAATGTCACTACTGTAGGATGCTGCTAACACGACACTACAATCAGAGACCCTTCGAGAAACTGTGTGCGATGCCATAATCACAAATGGTGCTGTATGAAAACCGTCAAAAAGGTGAAAACGTTTGCGATGGAGGATGCATCAAACACGGTTCAGATTTTAGTTGCGTGTGTGATCCAGGGCATACAGTTCAGTCCAATGAACTGTTTGCGATGAGGCGGAACAAAAGAAACGGGCAGCCTGATGAAGGCGTGTGTGATATAGAGCATACGATTCACTCAGATGAACTGTTTGTGATTAGGCAACACAAAAGAAATGGGCAACCAGATGAAGGTGTGCGCGATATACAACATACGGTTCACTCGGATGAACTGTTTGTGATTAGGCAACACAAAAGAAATGGGCAGCCAGATCAAGGCGTGTGTGATTGAAGGCATACGCTTCAGAAGGATTAACTGTTTGCGGTTAGGCAACAGAACAGAAACGGGTAAGCCGGATCAAAGTGTCTGTGATTGATGGCATACACTTCACATGGATGAACTGTTTGCGATTAGCCACAACAAACTGAAACAGTTAGATAGATCAATGTGTGTGCGCTAGACGGGCACACCCATTCTAATTAAAAGACGTGTGTTGACATTGCCTATTGAGGTGCACCCTATGGTGCAAACGCCACGTACGCGGCCGAGAAGGCGTACGTGCCCACGTTACGCCTTCCGGGAATAGTACCGCACTTATAGCCGTCAGTAAATTTTGAGCATGCGTCCTGTCACATTCCAAATTGCAAACCTGTTCACACCGATCAAAACCTAAACAGTTTCCCACTTAGGAGCGTATTACTATGTGGTTATAAATACTACTACTCCAAGATGACTGTACATTCATCCTCAACTCCTCATCCACAAAAAGTCAAAAACAAACAAGTCATTCATCACCGTTCCCTTGCGTTTGCCATGGCCAGCGTGAGTTCTGGGTCGAGAGATTGTGACCAGGGAGAGGCGAGCCTGGAAGCGGGAGCACGAGAGATGTCCCGCCTCGCTGCGATAGCAGCCAACATGTCCCGCCGCATGGCCGTAGCAGAAGAGAGGTCCCGCCGCGCCGCTGAAGCAGCACGGAGGACCCGCCGCGCCGTTGATGCAGCAGACTGGTCCGGCCGCGCCACAGAAGCAGAAGAGATGTCTCGCCGCGCCATGAATGCAGCAGAGATGTCCTGCCTTGCCGCGGTGGCCTAGGAAAATGCCTCACGGGCAGGCGAGGACTCTTATAGGCGCATGCCTGCCCTCGTCCATAGGCAGATGGATCAGATCTCTAGGTGGGCGAGGTTGCAGGATGACCTACAGGCCTCGTTTGAACAGTCTACCGACGTCATCCGGCAACTAAATGAGAGCAATGCAAAGCTCCGGGCCGAGCGCAACCTGTTGAGGGCGAAGATCATCGGAAGTGCGGAGCAGCAGGAGCAGACCACTGCCTTGTTGAAGAGGACCGACGTCATCATCGAGAAACTTATGGACGAGAATAACAAGCTGTGCATCGAGCGCAGAAGGCTGGTGGAGGAATCCGTGCATGCTCTCAAGCAGCATCTTGAGGACAAGAAAGAGCTCGTTGCCGCTCGCCACGGAGACTAGTTCCCGCGGCCTGCAACAACGCATCAAGAAAGTAGAGATCAACGAGCCAGATCGTTGTCTTCCTTCTTCTTTTTCCCTTGTGTATTTCGGGCGTTGCCGCATGTGGCTTTTTTAATTATGTTTCTAAATATGTAAGGCAATTATTATCCACTATCATCGTCCTTATATTCATCATGCTTGCTATAAGTCGCAGTCGATGCTATATAGGTCCATCGAATCTTACATCAAGATCAGTGCAAAACTTTCTTTGCAGATTTTCATTTCTCTCTCTTAAATCTCAGTCCAATGAGACATAGCCACGCCGTAGAACAGGTGCTCGAGCGCCATTAATGGAGACGTTGGGAGGGAGGTGTGCGGCGGGTAGTGGTCAAAGGGCTCTTCTCCCGATGAGCACGCGCAGGGGTCTGATCGCACGCCACCCGTACTCAAGTAGCTACCCCGCACGGCACCTACTAGCCAATAAAAAAGGGGACACATGGCCGCATGTAATTGGTAAGTCGAACGCCCACAATTTCAATAATACTTGTGTTTCCGATTTGTAACGTGACATCACTTGTTCCAAAATGACTTTGTTGATTGTTAATGTGTGGGCCTTCGCAAATCGGATAGAAAAATTACCATAACATGTTGGTGCCATGTCATGAGACCATGCCAAGTTTCATGATTTTCAGGCGTGTTTTGGAATTACAGGAATTAAAAAACCAAGTTTCTCAATCTTTCCGGCCGAGCCACGATGCCTAGATGTTTGAATTTCACTCCCATCTCTTGCATGGGACCTAGAAATTCACCCAAGGACACACATGTGATTTTTCAAACAACTTTGGTGCACTGGAGCATGTGCTTGTAGTTCAAATTTGAATTATGCACATTAAATGCCCAGAAACTCAATTAATGTATAAAAAAGGCCAAACGAACCCGGAATAATTCCAAAATTTAGCACGTTACTTCTATTTGGTCTAATCTGGCTTTGTATAAAAAATAAGGCGGGAGAAGGCAGTGTACGTATGTCGTTTCGCACACGGAGGTGACATGTTCCCTCTCGGAAACACGAGCCTTGTTGAGGGAAGCTCCGGTTTGCATGAACCTTACACCAAAGCTTGTCCCAATTCAACCAAAAATATTACCGCAGCATGTTGGTGTCATGTCATGACACCATGCCAAGTTTCATGATTTTCAGGCGTGTTTTGGAATTACAGGAATTAAAAAACCAAGTTTCTCAATATTTCCGGCCGAGCCACGTTGCCCAGATGTTTGCATTTCACTCTCATCTCTTGCATGGGACCTAGAAATTCACCCAAGGACACACATGTGATTTTTCAAACAACTTTGGTCCACTGGAGCATGTGCTTGTAGTTCAAATTTGAATTATGCACATTAAATGCCCAGAAACTCAATTAATATATAAAAAGGTGAAACGAGCCCAGAATAATTCCAAAATTTAGCACGGTACTTCTATTTGGTCTAATATGGCTGTGTAAAAAAAATAAGGCGGGAGAAGGTAGTGTACGTATGTTGTTTCGCACACGAAGGTGACACGTTCCCTCTCGGAACCACGAGCCATCTTGAGGGAAGCTTCGGTTTGCAAGAAGCTTACACCAAAGCTTGTCCCAATTCGGCCAAAAATATTACCGCAGCATGTTGGTGCCATGTCATGACACCATGCCAAGTTTCATGATTTTTAGGCATGTTCTGGAATTACAGGAATTAAAAAACCAGGTTTCTCAATATTTTCGGCCGAGCCACGACGCCCAGATCTTTGAATTTCACTCCCATCTCTTGCATGGGACCTAGAAATTCACCCAAGGACACACATGTGATTTTTCAAACAACTTTGGTGAACTGGAGCATGTGCTTGTAGTTCAAATTTGAATTATGCACATTAAATGCCTAGAAACTCAATTAATGTATAAAAAAGGCGAAACGAGCCCGGAATAATTCCAAAATTTAGCACAGTACTTCTATTTGGTCTAATTAGTCTGTGTAAAAAAATAAGGCGGAAGAAGGCAGTGTATGTATGTTGTTTCGCACATGGAGATGACACGTTCTGTAACGCCCCATGACCGATGTGCCAGGTGTCTTCCAGTTATTCGCTGTTGTTGCCTTGTCATTGCTTGCGTGTCATGCATTCCATATCATGTCATCATGCGCATTTCATTTGCATACATGTTCGTCTCATGCATCCGAGCATTTTCCCCGTTGTCTGTTTTGCATTCCGGCGATCCTATGTCCTCCGGTGTCCCTTTCTACCTCTTTTTGTGTGCGGGTGTTAAACGTTTTTGGATTGGACCGAGACTTGTCATGCGGCCTTGGTTTACTACCGGTAGACCGCCTGTCAAGTTTCGTACCATTTGGACTTCGTTTGATACTCCAACGGTTAACCGAGGGACCGAAAAGGCCTCGTGTGTGTTGCAGCCCAACACCCTTCCAAAGTGGCCCAAAACCCACCTAAACCTTCTCCATCACCTAGGCCGTTCGATCACGATCGCGTGGCCGCGAACCGCACCTCATTTGGAGCCTCCTAGCTCCCTCTACCTCTATATAAAGGCCACTCCCCGAAAATTTCGGGCAAACCCTAGTCCCCTCCCTCTCCACGTGCCGCCGGACAAATTTCCGTCCGGCCGGACACGTCCACTCCGCCCCGCCGCCGCCATGTGGCACCACCTGATTTGTCCCGCCCGGTGCCCACATCCCCGACCCGAGCCGCGTGCCCCCGCGTCTTCCTCGCGCGCCGCCTCCACCTTCCACGCTGGCGCCGCCGCAGGCCCGGCGCCGACCGGAGCAGTCCGCCGGCCGCCTCTCCTCGCCGGCGCACCGCCGCATCCACCGCGCCACCGCCTGAGGTCGCTGCGCCCTCCTCCGCCCGACGCCGCCATCTCCCTCTCGGGCGCCGCCCCGCACCGACCCGGCCGACCTCGCCCTCTCCCTCGATCTCCGGCGAGAAGCACTGTTCCGGCGAGCTCAAGTTCAACCTCGTACTACGTGCAGATCTCAGATCCAAAATATCTCGGTTGACTTTTTCGCCCGAAACCCAAATTATTTTGCATACTTTGGCGCATCATAACTCTGTCATCATGGCTCCGACTCGTGCGTGTAGCATATCAAAATGTTCGTCTCGAAGAGTACTTCATTTCATCTCATTACATCATTTTCATTTGAGCTCATATTGATGCCCGAAATGCTGTTGGAAGAGGGCTATGTGATGATAGTTTCAAATCTGTTTCAACAAATGCACTTTTGTCATTTTTGCCATGATTAATGTGTGCATGCTATGATCCTGAGCTCTACATGTGTTTTGAAGTATGCCATGCCATCTTTACAAGGGTGTATGCCATGTATTTTTGTGATATTTTTCGTGACTAGCACAAGCATGCAAAGTAGCTTACTCAATGTTGCTGATTTTAGGGACTTAGAATTTCACTAAGTCTTTGCCCTGTCCTTATTTTTATGCCATATGTTCATGTTGATTCCTAGTGATCCGTGCGTCTTTTGAGCATGATCAGTAAGGATGTTTTGTATATATTGTGGTGCTCTATCCATCCATGTCTTTGTTTGCATTTATGGAGCACCCTAGCTTGAGTCAATCGAGCTCTACTTTTGCTATAAAATGTCCTGGCAGATTGTTAACATGTTTAGCAATCTTGCCGAGCTTGTTGTTGTTGATCCATGCATTCTATGTTGTTGTTCTTGCCATGTTTAGCTTCTATGCCATGTCTGCTTGATGGGTGTATGCTTAGTTTGTCATGCAATGCCTCATAGTGAGTGCATCGAGCTCGTAAACATGCCTACTTGATGTCTGTTTTGCCATGCTCTAGTTTTTCACTAAGTTTGAATCTGTTTATGTTTTTGCTATGTTCACATGCTTGCAATTGTATTTTATGATCCCTTTTGGCTCATGGTCACTAAGGTACTTTTGTTGTATGCTTTGAGTAGCTTCATGCCATGTCTTGCTTTGCCATGATATGTTCCTGTAGCATGTTGTTATCGTGCTCTAAACATTGCTTCCTGATGTTAAATTCCTGCCATGCTGTTAATTTCACTAAGTCTGAAACCTGTTATCATTTGCACTTTTGCCATGCTTGTTTGCACCTGTTAACAAGTGAATTAGCCGTAGCTCAGTGTTCATCTTTTGTCAAGCATCATGAGTGGATCCCTGCCATGTTTTGTGTTGCTATGTTGGAGTGTTGTAGCATGTTGTTCTTGATGCATCTAGTTGGTCTCGTGCTGATTATCGCAGACCAGTGGCATATTCGTTTTGCTTGTCATTTCCAAACCGTGCATCCGATTCCGGTGATCTTTATATCGATTTCAACCGAAATCAACTCACCTTTCCAGTGGCATTCTTGGATTTCCAAGTTGAGGCCAGGTTCAATCATTCCTTTCCAAATCTTGCATATGCATCACATTTCGCATCCCGCATATCATACCATGTTTGCATCATGTTGTTTGTGCATTGCATGTGGTTGATTGTGTTCCTTTTGCTTGTGTTCTTGCTTTGGGTAGAGCCAGGAGACGAGTACGTGATCGAGGAGCCCGTTGAGTACGCTTACGAGGACCAAGGCAACTCTGAGAACTTTGCAGGCAAGATGACCATACCCTCGAAATCACTTCTATCTTTGCTTGCTAGATGCTCGCTCTTTTGCTATGCCTATGCTACGATACCTACCACTTGCTTTTCATGCCTCCCAAATTTCCATGTCAAACCTCTAACCCACCTTGTCCTAGCAAACCGTTGTTTGGCTATGTTACCGCTTTGCTCAGCCCCTCTTATAGCGCTGTTAGTTGCAGGTGAAGTTTGGAGTTTGTTCCTTGTTGGAACATGTTCATTGTTGGGATATCACCATATTATCTTGTTTATCTTAATGCACCTATATAATTGGTAAAGTGTGGAAGGCTCGGCCTTATGCCTGGTGTTTTGTTCCACTCTTGCCGCCCTAGTTTCCGTCATACCGGTGTTATGTTCCTTGATTTTGCGTTCCTTACGCGGTTGGGTTATAATGGGAACCCCTTGACAGTTCGCCTTGAATAAAACTCCTCCAGCAATGCCCAACCTTGGTTTTACCATTCGCCACCTAGCCTTTTTTCCCTTGGGTTTCCGGAGCCCGAGGGTCATCTTTATTTAAACCCCCCTGGGCCAGTGCTCCTCTGAGTGTTGGTCCGAAATGGGCAGCCTGCGGGGCCACCTCGGGGCAACTTGAGGGTTGGTTTTACTCATAGCTTGACCTATCCGAGTGTGCCCTGAGAACGAGATATGTGCAGCTCCTATCGGGATTTGTCGGCACATTCGGGCGGTGTTGCTGGACTTGTTTTACCATTGTCGAGATGTCTTGTAACCGGGATGCCGAGTCTGATCGGGTTGTCTTGGGAGAAGGAATATCCTTCGTTGACCGTGAGAGCTTGTGATGGGCTAAGTTGGGACACCCCTGCAGGGATTTGAACTTTCAAAAGCCGTGCCCGTGGTTATGGGCAGATGGGAATTTGTTAATTTCCGGTTGTAGAAAACCTGAAGTTTATCTTAATTAAAATGCATCAACCGTGTGTGTAACTGTGATGGTCTCTTCTCAGCGGAGTCTGGGAAGTGAACACAGTGTTGGAGTAATGCTTGATCGTAGGTTGTTCTAGGATCACTTCTTGATCATAGTTCATCGACCATGCCTTTGCCTTCTATTCTCGCTCTCACTTGCGTATGTTAGCCACCATATTATGCTAGTCGCTTGCCGCAGCTCCACATCATACCTTTACCCTCCTATAAGCTTAAATAGTTTTGATCGCGAGGGTGTGAGATTACTGAGTCCCCGTGAGTCACAGATATTTCCAAAACCAGCTTGCAGGTGCCGTTGAACCGTGCAGGTGACGCAACCAAGCTCAAGGAGGAGCTCGATGAAGATTGTGTTCGCTATGTTGTTCCGTTTCCAGTTGTTCAGTAGTGGAGCCCAGTTGGGACGATCGGGGATCTGTGTAGCATTTGGGGCAGTCTTCTTTTATTTTGGTTCCGTAGTCGGACCTTGAGTGTATTTGGATGATGTAATGCTTTATTCATGTAATTGTGTGAAGTGGCAATTGTAAGCCAACTATGTATCTCTTTGTAACGCCCTCGATGCGGCTATATCTCCCACGTGTCGAAGCATGACTTAGAGGCATAACCGCATTGAAAGCAATGTCGCAAGTGAGGTAATCTTCACACAACCCATGTAATACATAAGGGAAAGAGATACATAGTTGGCTTACAATCGCCACTTCACACAATTACATGAATAAAGCATTACATCAACCATATACAATCAAGGTCCGACTACGGAACCAAAATAAAAGAAGAACCCCAAATGCGACAAGGTTCCCGATCGACCCCAACTGGGCTCCACTACTGATCAACTAGAACGAAGCAAGACAAAGGACAAGATCTTCAACGAGCTCCTCCTGAGCTGGGTTGCGTCATCTGCGCGGACTCATCGGCACCTGCAAACTGGTTTTGGAAGTATCTGTGAGCCACAGGGACTCAGCAATCTCGCACCCTCGCAATCAAGACTATTTAAGCTTATGGGTAAGGTAAAGGTATGAGGTGAAGCTGCAGCAAGCGAATAGCATATATGGTGGCTAACATACGCAAATGAGAGCGAGAAGAGAAGGCAAAGCACGTTCGAGAAAGTATGATCAATAAGTGATCCTAAAACAACCTACGTCAAGCATAACTCCAACAACCGTGTTCACTTCCCGGACTCCGCCGGAAAGAGACCATCACGGTTACACACGCGGTTGATGCATTTTAAATTAAGGTCAACTTTAGGTTTTCTACAACCGGACATTAACAAATTCCCATCTGCCCATAACCGTGGGCACGGCTTTCAAAAGTTGAAATCCCTGCAAGGGTGTCCCAACTTAGCCCATGACAAGCTCTCACGGTCAACGAAGGAATCGACCTCCTCCCGAGACATTCCGATCAGACTCGGTATCCCGGTTCTTCAAGACATCCTCGACAATGGTAAAACAAATCCAGCAAGACCGCCCTATGCGCCGACATCCTGATAGGAGCTGCACATATCTCGTTCTCAGGGCAACACCGGATGAGCGCTCTATACAACTAAAACCAGCCCTCAAGTTTCCCCAAGGTGGCGCTACAAAGGACTCTAGTTCGGACCAACACTTAGACAAGCACTGGCCCGGGGGGGTTAAAATAAAGATGACCCTCGGGATGCGCGACTCCCAAGGGAAAAAGGCTAGGTGGCGAATGGTAAAACCAAGGTTGGGCCTTGCTGGAGGAGTTTTATTCAAAGTGAACTGTCAAGGGGTTCCCATTATAACCCAACCGCGTAAGGAACGCAAAATCCGGGAACATAACACCGATATGACGGAAACTAGGGCGGCAAAAGTGGAACAAAACACCAGGCATAAGGCCGAGCCTTCCACCCTTTACCAAGTATATAGATGCATTAATTAAATAAGATATATTGTGATAACCCAACAAGTAAACATGTTACAACAAGGAGCAACATCTCCATGTTCCAACAAGGAACAAACTTCAATCTTCACCTGCAACTAACAAAGCTATAAGAGGGGCTGAGCAAAGCGGTAACATAGCCAAACAACGGTTTGCTAGGACAAGGTGGGTTAGAGGCTTGGTTCAACAATATGGGAGGCATGATAAGCAAGTGGTAGGTATCGCAGCATAGGCATAGCAAAAGAGCAAGCAACTAAGCAAGCAAAGATAGAAGTGATTTTGAGGGTAAGGTCATCTTGCCTGAAATCCCACAAGGAAGAAGAACGAGTCCATGAAGAAGACAAACGGACGTAGTCGAACGAATCCTCACAACACGACGTTATCAGAACCAAACTGAAGAAGCAAACACCGGAAAGAAGCACACAACATAGTAAACAACCAACACATGAACATGGTATGATATGCGGGATGCGGTATGCGATGCATATGCATGATTTGCAAGGGAATGAAAGACCCCGGCCTCAACTTGGAAATCCAAGTGTGCCACTGGAAAGATGAGACGAAATAGCTTGAAAACGATATAAAGATCACCGGAATCGGAGTTACGGTTTGGAAATGGCAAGCAATTCAAATATGGCCACGTTCTACGATTTACAGCAAGTAGCCATCTAAATGCAACAAGTTAAATATGCTACAGCACTCAAACATGGCAACAAAATACATGGCAGGGATCCACTCATGATGCTTAACAAAATATGAACACTGAGCTACGGCCGATTCATCCATTAACAGGTTCAAACAAGCATGGCAAAAATGCATATGGTAAACAGATTTCAGACTTAGTGAAATTAACACTTGTCTGGAATTTCAGATCAGATAGCACTCTTTGGAGCAACAAAACTACATGCTACATGACCTGAACATGGCAAAGTAAAGCATAGCATGGAGCTACTCAAGGAGCTTCACAAAAGTCCCTTAGTGACCTTGAGCCAAAAGGGATTAGAAAATACATTTGCAAGCAAGTGAACATGGCAAAAACATAATTAGATCACAGACTTAGTGAAAACTGGAGCATGCTGAAACAGATATCAAGTAGGCATGTTTACGAGCTCGATGCACTCACTACAGAGCAAGTCATGACAATCTAAGCATACACACATCAAGAATACACATTATACAAGCTAGATATGGCAAGAACAACAACATAGCATGCACGGATCAACTACAACATCCTCGGCAAAATCGCTAACAAGTAGACAATCTGCCCAGATTCACGAAATAGCAAAAGTAGAGCTCGATTGACTCAAGCTAGGGTGCTCCATAAATGCAAACAAAGACATGGATGGATAGAGCACCACAATATATACAAAACATCCTTACTGATCATGCTCAAAAGACGCACGGATCACTAGGAATCAACATGAACATATGGCATAAAAATAAGGACAGGGCAAAGACTTAGTGAAATTCTAAGTCCCTAAAATCAGCAACATTGAGTAAGCTACTTTGCATGCTTGTGCTAGTCACGAAAAATATCACAAAAATACATGGCATACACCCTTGTAAAGATGGCATGGCATACTTCAAAACACATGTAGAGCTCAGGATCATAGCATGCACACATTAATCATGGCAAAAATGACAAAAGTGCATTTGTTGAAACAGATTTGAAACTATCATCACATAGCCCTCTTCCAACAGCATTTCGGGCATCAATATGAGCTCAAATGAAAATGATGTAATGAGATGAAATGAAGTACTCTTCGAGACGAACATTTTGATATGCTACACGCACGAGTCGGAGCCATGATGACAGAGTTATGATGCGCCAAAGTATGCAAAATAATTTGGGTTTCGGGCGAAAAAGTCAACCGAGATATTTTGGATCTGAGATCTGCACGTAGTACGAGGTTGAACTTGAGCTCGCCGGAACAGTGCTTCTCGCCGGAGATCGAGGGAGAGGGCGAGGTCGGCCGGGTCGGTGCGGGGCGGCGCCCGAGAGGGAGATGGCGGCGTCGGGCGGAGGAGGGCGCAGCGACCTCAGGCGGTGGCGCGGTGGATGCGGCGGTGCGCCGGCGAGGAGAGGCGGCCGGCGGACTGCTCCGGTCGGCGCCGGGCCTGCGGCGGCGCCAGCGTGGAAGGTGGAGGCGGCGCGCGAGGAAGACGCGGGGGCACGCGGCTCGGGTCGGGGATGTGGGCACCGGGCGGGACAAATCAGGTGGTGCCACATGGCGGCGGCGGGGCGGAGTGGACGTGTCCGGCCGGACGGAAATTTGTCCGGCGGCACGTGGAGAGGGAGGGGACTAGGGTTTGCCCGAAATTTTCGGGGAGTGGCCTTTATATAGAGGTAGAGGGAGCTAGGAGGCTCCAAATGAGGTGCGGTTCGCGGCCACGCGATCGTGATCGAACGGCCTAGGTGATGGAGAAGGTTTAGGTGGGTTTTGGGCCACTTTGGAAGGGTGTTGGGCTGCAACACACACGAGGCCTTTTCGGTCCCTCGGTTAACCGTTGGAGTATCAAACGAAGTCCAAATGGTACGAAACTTGACAGGCGGTCTACCGGTAGTAAACCAAGGCCGCTTGGCAAGTCTCGGTCCAATCTGGAAATGTTTAACCCCCACCCATGAAAGAAAGGTAGAAATGACCACCGGAGGAGAACGAAGCACCGGATTGCAAAACGGACAACGGGGAAAATGCTCGAATACATGAGACGAACATGTATGCAAATGAAATGCACATGATGACATGATATGCAATGCATGACACGCAAGCAATGACAAGGCAACAACAGCGAATAACTAGAGGACACCTGGCACATCGGTCTCGGGGCGTTACACTCTTCCTCTTATGTATTACATGGGTTGTGTGAAGATTACCTCACTTGCGACATTGCTTTCAATGCAGTTATGCTTCTAAGTCATGCTTCGACACGTGGGAGATATAGCCGCATCGAGGGCATTACACGTTCCCTCTCGGAACCACGAGCCTTCTTGAGGGAAGCCCCGGTTTGCAAGAAGCTTACACCAAAGCTTGTCCCAATTCGGCCAAAAAATTACCGCAGCATGTTGGTGCCATGTCATGACACCATGCTAGGTTTTATGATTTTCAGGCGTGTTTTGGAATTACAGGAATTAAAAAACCAAGTTTCTCAATCTTTCGGGCCGAGCCACGACGCCCAGATGTTTGAATTTCACTCCAATCTCTTGCATGAGACCTAGAAATTCACGCAAGGACACACATGTGATTTTCCAAACAACTTCGGTGCACTAGAGCCTGTGCTTGTAGTTCAAATTTGAATTATGCATATTAAATGCCCAGAAACTCAATTAATGTATAAAAAAGCTGAAACGAGCCCGGAATAATTCCAAAATTTAGCACGGTGCTTCTATTTGGTATAATCTGGATGTGCAAAAAAATTAAGGCGGGAGAAGGCAGTGTACGTATGTCGTTTGGCACACGGAGGTGACACGTTCCCTCTCGGAACAACGAGCCTTCTTGAGGGAAGCTCCAGTTTGCAAGAAGCTTACACCAAAGCTTGTCCCAATTTGGCCAAAAAAATTACCGCAACATGTTCGTGCCATGTCATGAGACCATGCCAAGTTTCATGATTTTCAGGCGTGTTTTGGAATTATAGGAATTAAAAAACCAAGTTTCTCAATCTTTCCGGCCGAGCCACGACGCCCAGATGTTTGAATTTCACTCCCATCTCTTGCATGGGACCTAGAAATTCACCCAAGGACACACATGTGATTTTTCAAACAACTATGGTGCACTGGAGCACGTGCTTGTAGTTCAAATTTGAATTATGCACATTAAATGCCCAGAAACTCAATTAATGTATAAAAAGGCCAAACAAACACTGAAAAATTCCAAAAATTAGCACGATACTTCTATTTGGTCTAATATGTCTGTGTAAAAAATTTAAGGCGGGAGAAGGCAGTGTACGTATGTCGTTTCGCACACGGAGGTGACACGTTCCCTCTCGGAACCAGGGGCCTTCTTGAGGGAAGCTCCGGTTTGCAAGAAGCTTACACCAAAGCTTGTCCCAGTTCGGCCAAAAAATTTATTGCAGCATGTTGGTGCAATGTAATGACACCATGCCAAGTTTCATGATTTTCAGCCGTGTTTTGGATTTACAGGAATTAAAAAACCAAGTTTCTCAATCATTCCAGCTGAGCCACGACACCCAGATGTTTGAATTTTATTCCCATTTCTTGCATGGGACACATAAATTCACCCAGAGACACACATGTGATTTTTCAGCAAACTTTGGTGCATTGGAGCATGTGCTTGTAGTTCAAATTTGAAATATGCACATTAAATGCCCAAAAACTCAATTAATGCATAAAATGCCAAACGAACCCGGAATAATTCCAAATTTAAAAATGACACTCATGCACTAGTTGCATGTTCACTGTACGAAAATGTTCTAGCAATTCAAATACCATCCTTTCCCTCCGTAACACCATTTTGTCTTTCAAAACATAATGAAAAAAATCAGGTATACCACAAACAGTTTACTAGAAAGAATCGTGTGGGATGCGATATAAAATATCTGGGCGCACCGTCTTGTCTGGCTTACGCAGGAAGCTTCGTCGCCTACAGTCCACCGCCCCCGCTTGAACCACACTTGCGCGCTAGTTTCTCGCGGCACCGAGCAAATTTTTTTGCCACCATGGAAATATCTATCTCCCCGCCCCCTCCCTCCTACCAAAAGCCACATTTCCACTGTTCCTCCTTGCTTTCCAAGTTCAAACCTTCACTTCTGCTTAGTGGCAGCTCAGCCTCCTCGCCGGCGACCCTTCTTCTTGCAGCGCCGCCTCCTCGCCGGCTACCCTTCTTCTTGCAGCGCCGCCTCCTCGTCGGCGACCCTTCTTCTTGCAGTGCTGCCTCCTCGCAGGCTACCCTTCTTCTTGCAGCGCTGCCTCCTTGCTGATGACCCTTCTTCTTGCACCGCAACCTCCTCGCCAGCGACCCTGATTCTTGCTGCACGGCCTCCTCGCCGCCGACCCTTCTTCTTGCTGCGCGGCCTCGTCGATATGGTCAGGTAATCCACACCCCACCCACACCATGCTCCTCCTTTCCCGTCCCACATGCCCCGACTGACGGAGCGAAACCTTCCACCGAAATCACTGCCCCCTCCTCCAATTAAGCGCCGCTCACAACCATTTTACACGCAGTATAATGTGGAGCTGAGTAGCATGCGACCGCACGCGCGAACGAGGTCGCTATGGCTAACATGCGTGTTGACCGCCAGATCTTGGAGGAGCACCTCGTCTTCGAGGCCACCGTCGACACCATCGCGCGGTTGTCTACATTAAAATACAGTTTGTGATGTTTTCTCGAGGCCACCGCCAGTGCCTTATAGTGATTTGTCATCTGTAATGTTAATATGCAATCTGATGTTCAGTTAACAGTTTGGTCCTCTGAAATGTAATGTTCAGTTAACAGTTTGGTCCAACAATTGCTACATTTCGTAGTACTGCTCTCAAGCATTCTTTGTTTTCTTAACTGTCTTATCTTCTAGTACATGTTTCTATTCTGCAATGTCGTGCTTAGTTAACTATTTTGGTTCATTTGGTCTGCTGTCCATTTAACTGTTTGGTTCAGTTCTGTAATTTAATTTTCATTTTCTATGGGTACAATTTTGTATTGTTATGCAGGTGACACCAATCGAATTTTGCTGTACTCAATACATATTCTACTGATAGTATGGCAACTCTTAGTTAACCTGATCAAGATCTTCCTTATGTGTGTTGCAGGGAAACAATGGGAGACACTGCGGTTTACCATCGAGGTTTATTCAAGCAGGGTCCTTTGGCTAATAGCACATTATTGTGCAATTGTAGGAATCATTCTAATATTTAGGTTTCTTACAATTTGGTCTTGCACATGTAGGTCCTGCTATCAGAGGCTTAGACCCACTGTTCGACCCATTTTTCATATGGGGAAATGAGATGTCCATGAATATCAGTCAAGTCAAGAAACTCAGAAAGATTGTTAGGATGAAGAAACTTGCGATGAATAACAGCAAGATCTTTGTTTGCACAATGAAGAAGACATCAGTCAACTATAGGATGGTACCAACTCTTTTACCTTGTTTTTACCCCTTGCGCCATTTCAAAATTTACAACAGCGATTTATGCATAGCTTTGTTTTTAGTACTTTTCAAAGCAGTTCACCGATGATTACCTCTCAAACCACCTGCATGGTCAAGAGGCGAGGAAGGTACTCATTCAACACCCATGGTACAATATTGAAGTCTTGCTGAAGAGGACGAAGGTTGGGCGGGCAATTATCCATAGCCACTGGCCTAAAGTTGCAAGGACATTCAACATCACTGAAGGCTCAATATTTGCCTTCCGCTTCTGCAGTTTCCCAGATGAGATTCATATGTCTATTTCCGTGTATGATGCTACTTTCCAAAGGTTTTTGATGCTGCATGTGAAACTTGGTGCTGTTGTGTAATGGCGTAACTGAGTGCCGAAGCTATCTGATGTAATTCGATTATGAAATCATGCTTGCTTTTATACGGATATGAAATATCTGGCTTGTTTTATAAGAAATATCAGTTTGATTAGTACATGGATTATCAATAATAGGCTAATTACCCTGCTTATTGGGGTTTTCTATTGCAAATGTTTACTCAGACATCACCGTGGGCGATGAACTCAAACAACCCGCACGGTTTCTAGAAAGTAGGCGTGTTCGATCAACTAACAACCACACATGGCTTCCAACAGCGAACTGTTTGCGTTAGGCCACCTTGCACACATGTTTCCACACAAAGAACTGTGTGGGATGTACATACCTATGGAAATGATTTTCTGGGATTCACCGTGTGGGATGTACATACCTACGGAAATGATTTCTGGGATTCACCGTGAGGGATGAACATACCTACGTAAATGATTTCTGGGATTCGCCGTGTGGGATGTACATACGTACGGAAATGATTTCTAGGATTCACCATGTGGGATGTACATACCTACAGAAATGATTTTTGGGATTCATCGTGTGGGATGTACATACCTACGGAAATGATTGGGTTTCCATGCCTCGCCCGATAGCACACGGCCCCAGCCTGGGTCCCACGAGGGCCTATCCTCGACGATTTTCGGGTCGTGTGGGAAGGACCCCCCTATTGCCCACACTCACTTGGCGACGGTTCCAAAGGCCGTCCCGGAAAGGGGTTTTAAACCGTTTGTTTAGGACGTCGCTGTACCAGTGTGTTCCATCTCCTGTAAAAGGATTAGCTAGCAGTTTCTCTATCATACCCGAGGGAATTTCAAAGTAAACATTTTCAGTAGGTTCATTATGTTGACGAGCAACTCTTTGCTCTACTGGTCGGGGTGAAGATACCCCGAACAAGCCCCTCAAAGGATTAGTTTCCATAGTAACAAGTGACAGTAAATTTCAGCACACTATATAAATTTTTCCTTACCAAATTCCACCTACCAAAGGCGCTTCACAACCCGGAAACAGTGCCAGAAAAGAGTCTTGATGACCCACAAGTATAGGGGATCTATCCTAGTCCTTTAGATAAGTAAGAGTGTCGAACCCAATGAGGAGCAGAAGGAAATGACAAGCAGTTTTCAGTAAGGTATTCTCTGCAAGCATTGAAATTATCGGTAACAGATAGTTTTATGATAAGGTAATTCATAACAGGTAACAAGTAACAAAAGTAAAAAATGTGCAACAAGGTGGACCAATCCTTTTTGTACCAAAGGACAAGCCTGGACAAACTCTTATATAAAGGAAAGCACTCCCGAGGACACATGGGAATTATCGTCAAGCTAGTTTTCATCATGCTCATATGATTCGCGTTCGTTACTTTGATAATTTGATATGTGGGTGGACCGGTGCTTGGGTACTGCCCTTCCTTGGACAAGCATCCCATTTATGATTAACCACCCTCGCAAGAATCCACAACTACGAAAGAGGAATTAAGGTAAACCTAACCATAGCATGAAACATATGGATCCAAATCAGCCCCTTATGAAGCAACGCATAAACTAGGGTTTAAGCTTCTGGCACTCTAGCAACCCATCATCTACTTATTACTTCCTAATGCCTTCCCTAGGCCCAAACAATGGTGAAGTGTCATGTAGTCGACGTTCACATAACACCACTAGAGGAAAGACAACATACATCTCATCAAAATATCGAACGAATACCAAATTCACATGACTACTTATAGCAAGACTTCTCCCATGTCCTCAGGAACAAACATAACTACTCACAAATCATATTCATGTTCATAATCAGAGGGGTATTAATGTGCATAAAGGATCTGAACATATAATCTTCCACCGAATAAACCAACTAGCATCAACTACACGGAGTAATCAACACTACTAGCAACCCACAGGTACCAATATGAGGTTTTGAGACAAAGATCGGATACAAGAGTTGAACTAGGGTTTGAGAGGAGATGGTGCTGGTGAAGATATTGATGGAGATTGACCCCCTCTCGATGAGAGGATCGATGGTGATGATGGTGGTGACGATTTCCACCCTCCCGGAGGGATGTTTCCCCGGCAGAACAGCTCCGCTTGAGCCCTAGATTGGTTCCGCCAAGGTTCCGCCTCGAGACGGCGGCGCTTCATCCCGGAAACTTTTTTCTGATTTTTTCCAGGGCAAAAGACACCTTATACCAAAAGATGGGCATCGAGGGGCTTCCAGGTGGCCCACGAGGCAGGGGGCGCACCCAGGGGGTAGGGCGCGCCCTCCACCCTCGTGGATGGTGGGTGGCCCCCCTCTGGTGCTTCCTTTGCCCAATATTTTTTGTATATTCCAAAACATACTTTCGTGGAGTTTCGGGACTTTCGGAGTTGTGCAGAATAGGTCTCTAATATTTGCTCCTTTTCCAGCACAGAATTCCAGCTGCCGGCATTCTCCCTCTTCATGTAAACCTTGTAAAATAAGAGAGAGAAAACATAAGTATTGTGACATAATGTGTAATAACAGCCCATAATGCAATAAATATCAATATAAAAGCATGATGCAAAATGGACGTATCACTGTCCAAGATGAGTTCCCCGAAGAACACGAAGCCTACGTCATCTTCACCAGTGTGGCCGATGACAGGCGTAGCCGGCGTCAACAGCATCACGAGGTGAATGATGTCACTTTCGAAGCCCCAGAGTCCATGCACTGGTCCGAGAAGCCCATTTGAAAGTGCAACTATCCCTAGGTGGTTTTGGTAATTCATAACAACATATAGCTCATTGAGCTAATGCTATTCCAAGATGATTATTTCAGGAAAGCTCAATGATTGGCATGGCATGGATGTGAAAGTGGAACCCTCAAAATGCTAAGGAAAAAGGATTGGCTCAAGCTCAAAAGCTCAAGACTCTTCATTTTATATTTTAGTGATCCAAGATCACATTGAGTCTTTAGGAAAAGCCAATACTATCAAGGAGGGATGAGGTGTTGCTTAATGAGCCTCTTGCTTCATGTGCTTAGTGATATGCTCCAAAAACCCTCAACTACTTTCCCATATCCACATTTGACCTAAACCCTAAGCCAAACTCGGTCCTACCGATTCTTCCTATCCGGCGCCACCGAGTTTCACTTGTCATTAGCCACTGCCAAACCCTAGCAATTCGGCTCTACTGATAGGGATCTCGGTCTCACCGAGATGGGATTGCAAACTCTCTATTTCCCTTTCGTAACTTTTCGGTCTCACCGAAAGAGCGAATCAGTCCCACCGAGATTGCAATGTAAATTCAGTGTTTCCCCTTTGTAACTTTTCGGTCTCACCGAAAGAGCAAATCGGTCCCACCGAGTTTGCCTGACCAATTCTCTGGTTAGCTAATTACCAAATTCGGTCTCACCGAGTTTGTGTAATCGGTCTCACCGAGATTACGTTATGCCCAAACCCTAACCATATCGGTCCTACCGAGTTGCATGTCAGTCCCACCGAAAATCTCTAACGGTCACTAGGTTTACCTTTTCGGTCCGACCGAGTTTGTGATTCGGTCCCACTGAGATTGGAAAACTGTGTGTAATGGTTGGATTTTGTGTGGAGGCTATATATACCCCTCCACCCCCTCTTCATTCGAAGAGAGAGCCATCAGAACACATACACCATTCCAACTCATATGTTCTGAGAGAGAACCACCTACTCATGTGTTGAGACCAAGATATTCCATTCCTACCATATGAGTCTTGATCTCTAGCCTTCCCAAGTTGCTTTCCACTCAAATCTTCTTTCCACCAAATCCAAATCCTATGAGAGAGAGTTGAGTGTTGGGGAGACTATCATTTGAAGCACAAGAGCAAGGAGTTCATTACCTACACACCATTTGTTACTTCTTGGAGAGTGGTGTCTCCTAGATTGGCTAGGTGTCACTTGGGAGCCTCCGACAAGATTGTGGAGTTGAACCAAGGAGTTTGTAAGGGCAAGGAGATCGCCTACTTCGTGAAGATCTACCGCTAGTGAGGCAAGTCCTGTGTGGGCGATGGCCATGGTGGGATAGACAAGGTTGCTTCTTCGTGGACCCTTTGTGGGTGGTTGCTTCTTCGTGGACCCTTCGTGGGTGGAGCCCTGTGTGGACTCGCACAACCGTTACCCTTTGTGGGTGGAGTCCTGTGTGGACTCTCGCAACCGTTACCCTTTGTGGGTTGAAGTCTCCATCAACGTGGATGTAGGATAGCACCACCTATCCGAACCACGGGAAAAACATCCGTGTCTCCAATTGCGTTTGAATTCTCCAAACCCTTCCCTTTACATTCTTGCAAGTTGCATGCTTTACTTTCCGCTGCCAATATACTCTTTGCATGCTTGCTTGAATCGTGTGATGATTGCTTGACTTGTCCTAAAATAGCTAAAATCTGCCAAGAACTAAAATTGGGAAAAGGTTAAGTTTTTATTTGGTCAAGTAGTCTAATCACCCCCCCTCTAGACATACTTTCGATCCTACACCATCAGCTGGAGCCGCGTTGACCACCCGGAGGTGATGCCTTCTCCGGGTTCCTACGCCCTGGTGTTGGATGCCACCTTCTCAACAGAGAGCCGGTAGCAGTATCAACATCTTGTACCGTGACACCATGGAGAAGCTTCACATCAAAGAGAAGCAACTACAGCCCAGTCGGACTGTCTTGCATGGCATTGTACCTGGCCTTTCCTTCTCACCAATCGGCAAGATCAAGATAGATGTCCTCTTTGGAGACAGAGATCATTTCTGCCGCGAACCAATTTGTTTTGAGGTGGTTGACCCAGAGAGCCCTTGCCACGCGCTCCAAGGCCGGCCAGCTCTAGCCAAATTCATGGCGGTGCCGCACTATGCCTACCTCAAGATGAAGATGTCGGGAACCAAGGGCATTATCACTATAGCCGAAGATTACAAGAAATCAGCCGCCTGTGCTGCCGCTAGTAGCTGGCTGGCCGAGTCCCTTGTGATTGCTACTGAGAAGAAGCTCCTTGACCGGGTTGTGGCTATGGCCAGCAAGTAGCCGGACCTGACACCGGACCCCAAGGAGTCGGAAGCTCAAGGCTCCTTCCAGCCGGCCAAAGAAACCAAGAAGATCCCCTTGGACCCGGAGCACCCGGAGAGGCACATTGTCGTAGGGGCCAACCTTGGCAGCAAATAGGAAAGTGAGCTCGTTGATTTCCTCCGTGAGAATCGGGACATCTTTGCGTGGTCTCCTAAGGACATGCCGGGTGTTCTGACGGATTTCGCCAAGCACAAGCTACATGTCAGACCGGATGCAAAACCAGTCAAGCAGAACCTCCGTCGCCTGTCAGAGGAAAAAAGAAGAATTGTTGGTGAAGAGATCGCCCGCCTGTTGGCGGCCGGCTTCATCATGGGAGTGTTCTTTCTAGAGTGGCTTGTCAACCCAGTCACTGTACTGAAGAAGAATAAGAATTGGCGCATGTGTATTGACTACATCAGCCTCAACAAAGCCTGCCATAAAGATCCGTTTGCTCTACCCCGGATTGTGTTGGGGAACACAGTATTTCAAAAAATTTCCTACGATCACGCAAGATCAATCTAGGAGATGCATAGCAGCGAGAGGGGAGAGTGTGTTTACGTACCCTCGTAGACCGAAAGCGGAAGCGTTTAGTAACGCGGTTGATGTAGTCGAACGTCTTCGTAATCCAACCGATCCAAGTACCGAACGCACGGCACCTCCGCGATCTGCACATGTTCAGCTCGGTGACGTCCCTCGAACTCTTGATCATGTTGAGGCCGAGGGAGAGTTTTGTCAGACCGAGGTGTTAACTATGCAGGGGGTGCCGCACACGGCTAGGAACAATTGATGTGTCTTCTAGGGGTGCCCTCCCCACGTATATAAAGGAGGGAGAGGGGGGAGGCAGCCTAGGGCGCGCCCAAGTAGGAGGAATCCTACTTGGGCCCCTAGTCCAATTCGCCCCCCTTACCATATTTGGACAAGGGGGAAAGGAAGGAGGGGGAGGGGAAGGAAGTAGGAGTCCTACTTCATACTTTCCTTTTCCTCCTCTCCTTTTCCTTTCTCCCCACGTGGCTAGCCCTATAGGGGGCGCACCAGCCCCTTGTGGGCTGGTGTGTTCCCTTACTTGGCCCATTAAGCCCATATATTTGCCGGGGGTTGCCTGGAACCCCTTCCGGTGACCCGGTATCACCTGGAACACTTCCGGTGTCCGAATATAGCCTTCCAATATATGATTATTTACCTCTCGACCATTTCAAGACTCCTCGTCATGTCTGTGATCTCATCCAGGACTCTGAACAAACTTCGGTACATCAAATCACATAAATCATAATACAAATCATCATCGAACATTAAGCGTGCGGACCCTACGGGTTCGAGAACTATGTAGACATGACCGAGACACATCTCCGGTCAATAACCAACAGCGGAAATTGGATGCTCATATTGGCTCCTACATATTCTACGAAGATCTTTATCGGTCAAACCGCATAATAACATACGTTGTTCCCTTTGTCATCGGTATGTTACTTGCCCGAGATTCGATCGTCGGTATCATCATACCTAGTTCAATCTCGTTACCGGCAAGTCTCTTTACTCATTCCGTAATGCATCATCCCGCAACTAACTCATTAGTCACATTGCTTGCAAGGCTTATAGTGATGAGCATTACCGAGAGGGCCCAAAGATACCTCTCCGATACACGAAGTGACAAATCCTAATCTCGATCTATGCCAACTCAACAAACACCATCGGAGACATCTGTAGAGCATCTTTATAATCACCCAGTTATGTTGTGACATTTGATAGCACACAAGGTGTTCCTCCGGTATTTCAGAGTTGCATAATCTCATAATCAGAGGAACATGTATAAGTCATGATGAAAGCAATAGCAATAAAACTAAACGATCACTTATGCTAAACTAACAGATGGGTCATGTCCATCACATCATTCTCTAATGATGTGATCCCGTTCATCAAATGACAATGCATGTCTATGGTTAGGAAACTTAACCATCTTTGATTAACGAGCTAGTCAAGTAGAGGTATACTAGGACACTTTGTTTGTCTATGTATTCACACATGTACTAAGTTTCCGGTTAATACTATTCTAGCATGAATAATAAACATTTATCATGATATAAGGAAATATAAATAACACCTTTATTATTTCCTCTAGGACATATTTCCTTCAGTCTCCCACTTGCACTAGAGTCAATAATCTAGTTCACATCACCATGTGCTTTAACACCAATAGTTCACATCGTCATGTGATTTAACACTCTATAGTTCACATCGCGATGTGACCAATACCCAAAGGGTTTACTAGAGTCAATAATCTAGTTCACATCACCATGCGATTAACACTAAATGAGTACTAAGGTGTGATCATGTTTTGCTTGTGAGAGAAGTTTAGTCAACGGGTCTGCCACATTCAGATCCGTATGTATTTTGCAAATTTCTATGTCTACAATGCTCTGCATGGCTACTCTAGATAATTTCTCCCACTTTTAATATTTATCTAGATCGAGACTTAGAGTCATCTAGATCAGTGTCAAAGCTTGCATCGATGTAACTCTTTACGACAAACTCTTTTTGAAAGAATTGATATAGTTGACTAGAGGGCGGGGGTGAATAGGCAACTAACAATTTTTAACTTTTCTTTACCAATTTAAACTTTGCATCAAAGTAGGTTGTCTAGATATGCAACTAGGTGAGCAACCTATATGATGCAACAAGAACAAGTACACAAACAAGCAAGGGATATATCACAAATAAGCTTGCACAAGTAAAGGCATGAGATAACCAAGAGTGGAGCCGGTGAAAGACGAGGATGTGTTACCGAAGTTCCTTCCTTTTGAGGGGAAGTACGTCTCCGTTGGAGTGGTGTGGAGGCACAATGCTCCCCAAGAAGCCACTAGGGCCACCGTATTCTCCTCACGTCCTCACACGATGCGAGATGCCGTGATTCCACTATTGCTGCCCTTGGAGGCAGTGACTGGACCTTTACAAACAAGGTTGGGGCTATCTCCACAACTTAATTGGAGGATCCCAACGATAGCACAAAGCTTCACCACTATGGAATATGGCTCCGCGGTGACCTCAACCGTCTAGGGTGCTCAGACACCCAAGAGTAACAAGATCCGCAAGGGATGAGTGGGGGAATCAAATTTCTCTTGGTGGAAGTGTAGATCTAGGCCTTCTCAACCAATCCCTAGAGAATCAACAAGTTTGATTGGCTAGGGAGAGAGATCGGGCGAAAATGGAGCTTGTAGCAATAATGGAGCTTGGGGATGGAAGAGATAGTCAACTTGGAGAAGAAGACACCCCTTATATAGTGGAAGAACAAATCCAACAGTTATCCACCAACCTAGCCTGCGTATCACGGTACTACCGCGCCAGGTCCGCGGTACTAACACAGGGCCTCACGGTATTGCCGCCTGAGCAGCACAAACCAGGACAACCCAAATGCACTGAAGCAGAGGGCGGTAGCACCGCTGGCGCGGTACTACCACTCCCCCTTGCGGTACTACCGCAAGGCAGGGATGTTCCAGATTTTGAGAAGGCACGGACATATAAAAATACATTCATGGAAACTTCCGCTGAGTTGGAGTCAATGCAAAAATCCGACACGGTAGTACCGTGAGCGAGGGGAGGTACTACCGCGCGGGGTGTGGATGTAAAAATTACATCTGCTCCTACTGCCGCGCAGGCTGCTGAGCCACACCAGAACACACGGTACTACCGCGCACCGGGCCCGGTACTACAGTGCACCGGGCGTGGTACTACCGCGTAGGGCGCGTATGTAAAAAATTACATCCGCTCCTACTACTGCAGCCGCAACAGTGCCTGGCCTGGGGCCACGGTACTACAGCTCCAAGGGAGCGGTACTACCGTGGGCGCTTGCGGTACTACCGCGACTGGGCCCGGTACTACCGCAAGGGCCTGCGGTACTACAGCTCCTAGGAGCAATACTACCGCATGCCCAAGCTGAAAGTGCAACTATCCCTAGGTGGTTTTGGTAATTCCTAACAACATATAGCTCATTGAGCTAATGATATTCCAAGATTAATATTTCAGGAAAAGCTCAATGAATGGCACGGCATGGATGAGGAAAGTGGACCCCTCAAAATATTAAGGACAAAAAGATTGGCTCAAGATCAAAGCTCAAGACTCTACATTTTATATTTTAGTGATCCAAGATCACATTGAGTCTATAGGAAAAGCCAATACTATCAAGGAGGGATGAGGTGTTGCTTAATGGCTTTCTTGCTTCATAGTGCTTAGTGATATGCTCCAAAACCCTCAACTACCTTCCCACATCCACATATGACCTAAACCCAAAGTCAAACTCGGCCCCACCGATTCTTTCTATCCGGCGCCACCGAGTTCAAATGTCATAGCCACTGCCACAAACCCTAGGCAAATCGGTCTAACCGATAGGGATTTCGGTCACACCGAGATGGGGTTGTAATCTCTCTGTTTACCTTCATAACGTTTCGGTCCTACCGAGATGAGCGATCGGTCCCACCGAGATTGCAATGTAAACTCTCTGTTTCCCTTTTGTAACATTTCGGTCCCAACGAAATGAGCGATCGGTCCCACCGAGTTTACCTGACCAACTCTCTGGTTAGCTTATTACCAAAATCGGTCTCACCGAGTTTGTGTAATCGGTCACACCGAGATTACGTTATGCCCTAACCCTAACCATATCGGTCCTACCGAGTTGCATCTCAGTCCCACCGAAAATCCTAACGGTCACTAGGTTTGCTGAATCGGTCTGACCGAGTTTCTCAATTCGGTCTCACCGAGATTGGTAAATTGTGTGTAATGGTTAGTTTTTGTGTGGAGGCTATATATACCCCTCCACCCACTCTTCATTCGTGGAGAGAGCCATCAGAACATACCTACACTTCCAATACACATTTTCTGAGAGAGAACCACCTACTCATGTGTTGAGGCCAAGATATTCCATTCCTACCATATGAATCTTGATCTCTAGCCTTCCCAAGTTGCTTTCAACTCAAATCCTCTTTCCACCAAATTCATATCCTATGAGAGAGAGTTGAGTGTTGGGGAGACTATCATTTGAAGCACAAGAGCAAGGAGTTCATCATCAACACACCATTTGTTACTTCTTGGAGAGTGGTGTCTCCTAGATTGGCTAGGTGTCACTTGGGAGCCTCCGACAAAGATTTGATTTCAAATGAAGGAATTGGAAGATGCTTCATGGCCAAAGGTCCAAACGTATCACACCCCGAGTATGTTGATTTCAATAGTGATGAAGATGACTTGTTAGGTGATGATGAGTTACTTGTTGACAACTATAGTGATGAATACTATGATGAAACGAATGACAATGATAAGGAGAAGATTGAGTCTCTAACTAAAGAACTAAACACTCTTAAGTTAGCTCATGAAACTATCTTAGGAGATCATCGAGAACTTTTAAGGACTCATGAGAAATTACGTTTTGAGAAGCTCAATCTTGAGAAAGAGCATGAGTTCTTAAAGGCAATCAATGATGATCTTTGCAAGAAAAGTTCTTCTTACATTGCCAAGCGTTTACTCTTATCCACTTACATGCCTCAAGTCAAGTCTAGTAACAAGAACAAGAAGGATTCTTCCTCTAGTAGTAACAATAATCATGCTAAATCCAATATTGTTGCTTTTAGTAGTTCTCTTGATTCCACTAATGATTCTCTTAGCCAAGTTACACTTGAGCAAGAAAATAGCTTATTGAAGGGAATTATAGAGAAAGGTGTTTACAAGAGCCTTGCCGGGAGTAAGCAATTCGAGGAAATTGTACGCAAGCAAGGAAGGCACCGGAAGAATCAAGGTGTTGGTTTTGAACGAAAGTTCAATGCCAATGGAGTTGAGTGGGAAGAAGATCAATACCCCAAGACGAAGTTTGTTCCTCAACAAGAGAAGTATGATCCTACTTCTTCCAAAGGGACACAAGCTCAAGATGATCTTCCACCACAAGACCACAAGCAAAAAGGCAAGGACAAGCTTCAAGAGGAAATTGATGCATTTGAAGAAGCTCCTAAGGACTTGGTCAGGTGGGTTCCCAAGACTACATCATTTCCACTTCATCAAGTATAACTACAACTCCGAGGATTCCCATCAAGATGGTGTGGATCCCGAAGAAGAAGAACTAGAAAGTTCTTGAGGGTGACTCCCCCAACATACTTCACTCTTATCATTTTGGCAAGAACAAGTGCAATAAACTTCCACATCTTGCACTAGTTCAAGGAGTCACAAACCCTTTTGTTGGTAAGATAAGGGACAAGGTAACCTAAAGCTTTCATAGACATCATCTTGTGTGTGCATCACTCTATGTCTATGGATATCCTTGTTTGTTCCTTGTGGGACTAACCCGTGTAGGTATTGAAAGTGTAACTCACTCCAAAGGATAGCTCCAAATGATCTACATCAACATAGAGCATCCACATCTTCAACACTTACATGAAGTCATCATCGACAGAACCCAAGGTTAGCTTATTCCTCTTAGGGGGGATCTCACATCTAGGGGGAGCTTTACTATAACAATTGAGTTAAAGCAACTCTAATGGTGTGAACACAACAATGCTTTATGTAAAAGTGGTAACCCCACTTGTGCTTAAACGATGAGTGTGACCTATGATCAAATATTCTCATTTGACTCCTAAGTCAATATACTCATATATAGATGACCTAGTCATCGCCAATTGCTTGATAGATGCTAGAATTGTTTGTGTATGCTTTGCCACATATTTCAATTGCCATTTTATTGTGTGAGCATGTTGGTTGCATAATTTACTCATTCGAGGACATCCACTTGTTGTTTTGATTGATTGGTTTCCTTTTCTTTTGGCCAAGTTGATGGACAAGAATGCCTAAGAACCTTCTCTAGCTATCTATGCTTTTCTCGTCTCAAACTCTATTCATGCTACATCACAAAATTTGATCAAGTCAGATTCGAACCACTCTGTGTGAGGAGCACTCGGAGTCCCCGATTCGTCATAGACTTAAACTTCCAAAACTTCTTTGTGCGTTTCGGTCTGACCGATTCATCCATTTCGATCATACCGAGATCACTAAGTCGATCTAGGTTTTCAATCTCGGTGCAACCGATTTGAACTTTTTGGTCACACCGAGTTGCAGTAACTGCTTGCAGTTATGCATCTTGGTGCCACCGAGTTGTTCCACTCGGTCACACCGACAGGGTCGGGCTATATATACCCACGGGTCAAATTTTGGAAAACTTTTCGAACCTCCTCGACCTGCCCTTAGCCCGCTCTGCCTCCAGGGTCTCCAAATCACCCTCCTTGTCGTCAGCCGCCTCCTGCCACTGGTCTCCGCTGCCGTCAATGGGAATCAACCCCGCCGTTGCCGCGGTAGCGAGTTCATCGCCGAACTAGGGTATGAACTCGATCACTGTGCTATCCTTATCTGATTCCTAGCATATTGTGTTTGCCATGTATCTTGCCACGATTGAGATCATTCTATCCAGTCAAAACACTCCGTAGATTAGAGATGATTTGAGAATTTAGGGTTAGGTTTCCGTCGAAACCATCTTGGATCCACCAAGTTGTGGAACTCGGTACCACCGATTCGGCTAAGGCCATTGCACATGTGATTCTCGGTCTGACCAAGAATTGCAAATCGGTGTGACCGAGTTCAGGACTTTGTGAAACCCTAGCAGTCTCGGTGCCACCGAACTGTGACTCCGTCTGACCGAGTTCACTAGTTTGGGTTCCAACAGCTGCTTCGGTATCACCGAGTTTACAAATCGGTTGATCCAAAATGCTTTCTGTGGAAAACTAAAACTAAATTTTTGACTCATTGTTTTGCAAAAACCTATGCATTTTGTGATGCTCATCCACTCTATCTCATCTATATCTATTCACAGGGTCTGCTATCAGTGTTTGCAATATGTCTGATCAGAGTGACAGCCAAAACAAGTCAGAGGAGCAGGTTCACTTGAGTGAGGGCACTAGTCCCTCTAGCAGCTCAGATGATGGCAGCAGGAGCACACCAAGGAATCTACCAAAGGCTGCCACCAGGGCCAGCAAGAAAAGAACTTCAGAGTTAGAGGATGAGGACTATGTGGCTGAGGAAGCAGAAACCACCTCAAAGAGAAAAGTCCTGAAGAAGGAATATGGCACAGCTGCTGCCACCAAGCCAGGCATGAAGCAAAAGGTTCCTGCCAAGAGAATTCCACTGTCTAAGGCCAGAGCATCTACTCAAGAGACTTTGCGATCTGCACCCAAAGAGCATGTTGTGGCAGAGAAGAAGAGGAAAGAGAGGGTCAAGAAGACCACTGCCAGAGTGCTTGGGAGATCCTCAATCATGAGAGATTCTGAAGAGGAAGAGGAAGAAGATGCTGCACCAGCACCCAAAGCTCAGAAGCTTATGGGTGATGCCATCAGGGCAGGGGCTGTTCCATCTAAGCCTAAGACTGCTCCAAAGGCAGCTGCTCCAGCTCCAAAGCCAAAACCAAAGAGGAGCACCAGGAACATCCCTGCTGAGGAGAAGAACAAGGCCCCAGTGCCTGAAGTTGAAATGGAAGAAGAAGATGATGAGTCACATGTCTTGAGGAAGTTGAAGCCAAAAATTCCAGATCACAATGATGCTCATCCAGTAGCTGAGAACATGAAGATCAGGAAGGACTCAGGATTGAGGCTATGGAGAGAGTCTGATCCATATGCAGGACTGCTGTGGACTATAGGTTCCATACAAAGGAACAACAGGACTTCTATGAGACAGTCTTGCTTGACAAGAAGCCCATAGTGCGTGACATGAGATGGGTCGACTAGGACTAAATCAAGGAAAACGAGGATCACTATCCAGGTGTATATGACAGTTTCAAGGCTTGTGGAGTTGATGAGTTTGTGGCTCAGAAGCTCACAAAATGGAATGATGAGCTTATCATGCAGTTCTACTCCACAGCTCACTTCTACCCAGATGGAAGGATTGTCCGGATGTCTGAAGGTACTAGGTACCAGTCCACGGTTGCTGAATGGGCGAAGTTGATCAATGCTCCAAAAGAGAGTGAAGATGACTTGGATGTCTATGCCAATAAGAAGAAGGATCACAACTCCATGGCACACATGTACAAGGAGATCCCAGATGCTGCTCTTGAGACACACAAGTTTGGATCTGTACATTACCTTCTGTCAGGCTTGCCAACCATCAACTGGATCCTCAGGCACACTCTCTTGCCAAAGTCAGGTGATCACAAGATGATCAGAGGCCATGCAATAAACTTGCTTCATATCTTTGATGTCCCACAGAAGTTCAAAGTCATGAGCCTTATAGTTGAAACTATCAAGAGGACAGCTGCAGATCAGAAGAGGAGTTGTGGGTATGCCCCACAGATCCAGGAGCTGATCAACTCCAAGATGGGCACTGGTACATATCTGCTGGACAAGGAGCACATGCCTATCTACCTAGAATTTGAGGACAACACTGTGGTGATGAATGAGGATGAACCATCTTCTGTGCACGCACAAGCCAAGAAGGAGAAGGCAAAGGTTGAAAAGGCTGCAAGGATGCCAACTACTGAAGAAGCATCTCAGTATCTTCTGAAGAGCAAGCAAGATCAGCTTGGCTACTTGATTGCATCCACTCTAAGGATTGAGAAAGGGCTGGCCACCCTGACTCAAAACTAGGAGAGCTTGGAAAGGATCGTAGAGCAGAAGTTCTATGACTTGGATGTGAAGGTAACTGAGATCCAGTCTGTTGTGGAGCAACTTCAGGATAATATGCAGGAGAGGAAGGGCAAGACAACTACGGATGCATTTGCCAGAGTGCCTAGAGCTCAGAGATCTGCTGCAATGCTTGTTCCAGACACCAGAGCCACTTCATCTACACCAGCTACAGCTTCAGTGCCACCAGCTCCAGCACCTACTCCATCAGCTCCATCTACTTCGACTGAAGCCTTCGTTCTTGGAGTTATCCGGACACCACCACCTGAAGACCAAGCCTGAGAGACGATTTAGTGCTATGCATTTTCTAGGACTTTTTGGTAACTTGTTGCCAAAGGGGGAGAAAAATGTATAGATCATAGGCTTCGAGAGAGAGCGTTGCTTTTTATTCTCTCTTGCTTTGGTGGTTGAACTTTATTTGCTTTGCTTGTTTGAGATACTTTCTGTCTGTGTGATACTTGGATGATCATGTGTTTGATCATATGCTACTTTAATGCTTGTTGGATGACATTATCATTTTATCCCTATATGATCATTCACTTTGCTTGGTGATGAGTGCATGTATTTAATTATTATCATTTTGAGCGCTCCACCAAGATGTATGTGACACGGAAGAGTAACCCATGAGCCTAACTCTTTGTGCATTTGCAGTCCAAAGAAAATCATAAGCTATGGACAAATTTAGGGGGAGCTCTTGCTTTTCAATTACTTCTCAAAGCGACAATGCTTTTCACTCTTATTATCATTTGTCGAAGCTTTGATCTATATGTTGTCATCAATTACCAAAAAGGGGGAGATTGAAAGTGCAACTATCCCTAGGTGGTTTTGGTAATTCCTAACAACATATAGCTCATTGAGCTAATGATATTCCAAGATTAATATTTCAGGAAAAGCTCAATGAATGGCATGACATGGATGAGGAAAGTGGACCCCTCAAAATATTAAGGACAAAAAGATTGGCTCAAGCTCAAAGCTCAAGACTCTACATTTTATATTTTAGTGATCCAAGATCACATTGAGTCTATAGGAAAAGCCAATACTATCAAGGAGGGATGAGGTGTTGCTTAATGACTTTCTTGCTTCATAGTGCTTAGTGATATGCTCCAAAACCCTCAACTACCTTCCCACATCCACATATGACCTAAACCCAAAGTCAAACTCGGCCCCACCGATTCTTTCTATCCGGCGCCACCGAGTTCAATGTCATAGCCACTGCCACAAACCCTAGGCAAATCGGTCTCACCGATAGGGATTTCGGTCACACCGAGATGGGGTTGTAATCTCTCTGTTTCCCTTCGTAACGTTTCGGTCCTACCGAGATGAGCGATCGGTCCCACCAAGATTGCAATGTAAACTCTCTGTTTCCCTTTTGTAACATTTCGGTCCCACCGAAATGAGTGATCGGTCCCATCGAGTTTACCTGAACAACTCTCTGGTTAGCTTATTACCAAAATCGGTCTCACCGAGTTTGTGTAATCGGTCACACCGAGATTACGTTATGCCCTAACCCTAACCATATCGGTCCTACCGAGTTGCATCTCAGTCCCACCGAAAATCCTAATGGTCACTAGGTTTGCTGAATCGGTCTGACCGAGTTTCTCAATTCGGTCTCACCGAGATTAGTAAATTGTGTGTAACGGTTAGTTTTTGTGTGGAGGCTATATATACCCCTCCACCCACACTTCATTCGTGGAGAGAGCCATGAGAACATACCTACACTTCCAATACACATTTTCTGAGAGAGAACCACTTACTCATGTGTTGAGGCCAAGATATTCCATTCCTACCATATGAATCTTGATCTCTAGCCTTCCCAAGTTGCTTTCCACTCAAATCTTCTTTCCACCAAATTCATATCCTGTGAGAGAGAGTTGAGTGTTGGGGAGACTATCATTTGAAGCACAAGAGCAAGGAGTTCATCATCAACACACCATTTGTTACTTCTTGGAGAGTGGTGTCTCCTAGATTGGCTAGGTGTCACTTGGGAGCCTCCGATAAAGATTGTGGAGTTGAACCAAGGAGTTTGTAAGGGCAAGGAGATCGCCTACTTCGTGAAGATCTACCGCTAGTGAGGCAAGTCCTTCGTGGGTGATGGCCATGATGGGATAGACAAGGTTGCTTCTTCGTGGACCCTTCGTGGGTGGAGCCCTCCGTGGACTCGCGCAACCGTTACCCTCCATGGGTTGAAGTCTCCATCAACGTGGATGTACGATAGCACCACCTATCGGAACCACGACAAAAACATCTGTGTCTCCAATTGCGTTTGAATTCTCCAAACCCTTCCCTTTACATTCTTGCAAGTTGCATGCTTTACTTTCCGCTGCTCATAGACTCTTTGCATGCTTGCTTGAATTGTGTTAAGATTGCTTGACTTGTGCTAAGATAGCTAAAATTTGCCAAAGGCTAAAATTGGGAAAAGGATAGATTTTTATTTGGTCAAGTAGTCTAATCACCCCCCTCTAGACATACTTTCGATCCTACACAAGCTCAACCAACACGACAATTTGCATAGACGAGAAAATACGGAGGATGCTCCAAAGTGCCAAAGGAAAGGCGGTGCAAAGAAGAAGATGTGTATGTGATGATTCCACCCAAACCATTCCAAAGCGGACCCCCTCTTAATATTACGGCTTCCCTACGACTCAAATCCACTGAAAAGAAACATAGAAAAACACCGTCTTCAGTAGTCTTCGAGGGGCACCGAAACGTCTTGTGCCTAGTGATGAAATGTCTGAAATACTCAATGCACACGATTAGTCTACAAAAGCATTGTCATCAATCACCAAAACAACTAAGGGATAAATATGCCCTTACAATCTCCCCCTTTTTGGTGGATTGATGACAATACGGGATTTTCATAAAAGGAGATAACATAGAACATGGGCAAACCCCATACCTCTAAAATATAGACGGGCTCCCCCTAGATGTGTGCTATCTAGATGAGTTCTTTGGACTGCACGGCACACATACTAGGATCAACAGTCCCCCTATATTTTAGAGACAAGGCATATCTTGCAGCAAAAATGGCTAACACTAAGCAATATAGTACATATGAGCATAATATAAATAGCACAAGATAGCATAAGCTCAATAAGGTACGATAGAGTGCATATGTCTTACACCATATGATAGATAAGTCTCACAAGAGCAAACCAAACCAAAGCAAACGAGGTTCAACGGAACAAAAGCAAACGACACACAAAACAAACATGACTCGCAAATCCTACACTCTCTCCCCCTTTGGCATCGAGACGCCAAAAAGGCAGAGAGGAAGCCTACAACACAAGTGGTGGCTCAAGCGGAGTAATCACTCGCACGCTCCTCATCAGACTCGGTAGTTAGGACGGACTCCTCCTTGTCCTCCTTAGAATCAGTCCACCTGTAGCCCTGCTTCGCCATCCAGGCTGCCTCTGGCATGATGACCCTCTCAGATCTGCTGGATATCTGCTCACCAAATGTCCTCAAGATCCGCTTGTCACGATGATGACTCTCCTTCTGAGCAACATGAAACCGGTACTGCCCCTTGGCCTACATGTAGAGCAAAGCCTTCATCTTGTTCTTCAGCTTCTTAGCCCAAGAGGGCTCAGACGATGAAGGCGAGTAGCTAGCAGAGCTATCCTCATCAGCGTCCTCCTCCTCAACCTCATCTGCATCCACATCCATCTGAGAAGCCGCTGCCTTAGCACGGGTAGTAGTGTTGGCCCACTGGGGCTTGATACGGAGCCTGATAGGGTCATGATGAATCCATTCAGGGGCAAGGAACTCATCATTGGGAAGGAGCTTCTCCCAAGTCCTCGTGATCAGCAGAAACAGGTAAGGTCCATAGATGGGAACCTTACAGGTGAACACCGCAAACTGAAGCTCGCACCACATGATGTGTGAGACATCAAGTGGTTGAGTCTGAGAGAGACGTGCCTCCTCATAGATGAGCATCGTGTCCACAAGATAGGCATGCACTTTGCCCTTGTCACCAATGCGGGGAAAGAGAGAGTTGCGGAAGACGTGATACATGATGTCGAGGAAGGGGTTCAACACCCATGTCTTCTTGCCATTGGGAAGCAATTTCTCAACATAGTAGGGTAGAAGCTTGTCCTTGTTGGCTGACTCGGGATTGGCATGAGGGCGTACACCAACATGTGTGTTGATCCCCTCATCAGGAACCTGAAGCAAATCCATGAAGTCCTTCCATGTAGCAGTCAGCCGCTGTCCGTTGGTCATCTAGGTCATCCTCCGTTCCTCATCAGTATGGAAGTGGGCCACAATCTCAGGGTCATAATCCAAATGGAATGAGATCACATGCTCAATGCCAAACTGCTCCACGAGGTCCAGAGCCTCACCGAAGTAATCACGGTGCCTATCATCTCGCATGTGATGCATGTCAATCTAGTGCACGTCCACATAGAGGTTCTGCTTTGCCTTGATCACATCCACATAAGTGAGATACTGCTGCTTGGTCCAGAACAGATCATTCCCGCTGAAGTTGGCACGAGCATTCACATAGGGGTTGATTTTTCTTCGAGATGCAAACTCAGCAAGTGGAATCTCATCTATGCCCTTGGTGGGCTCCTTGAGCTTGGTGGCGGTGGTCTTGGTCCTGCGTTGGGGGGCATTGGAGCCCTCAGGAGCTTCGTCTTGGTTGCGCAGATGCTTGGAGCCCGTGTCACGACTGGGATTGGAACAGCGAGCAGGAGCACCTGTGCCACCACCTAAGACACAAAACACAAAAACACGCATGAGAAGCGAGAAGGATCAATGCAAAGACCTTAGCAAAAAAGGTGAAACAAGTAGAACTCGCACTTGTGCGTTGCCACAAGAGAGATTTGACAGAAACGGTAGTATCACATGGCTGTGCGGTACTAAAATTCTAGTGCTGCTCCTAGTCATGGTAGTAACGTGCCAGGGTGGCACGGTAGTACCGTGTCTTGGAGCAGCACGCGGTAGTGCCGCGCCTCGCGCGGTAGTACCGCACCAGAGATGCGGTGGTACCGCATGGCGGAAGATCCGAGTCCGCAATTGGATCTGAGCACAATCGTGACAACGACGCGGTACTATGGTTGATCAAATCTACCATGGGGCAACAAAGCAAGCACAATCTCTACACATTGCTACTCTCCTACATCCTACTCTTGGATTTGGCCTAAAATCTCAAGAACAACATGCATCTCCCCAAAAACCTAGAAGCAAAAAACGAACAAAAGAGAGAGGGATTTGGGGAGAAACCTTGTTCCATGGCAAGAGGAAGTGGTGGGGAACGATCCCACCGGTCGAAATCCAAGGAGAGCGGCCGGAGACGGAGATCCAGCGAGGGTCTTCGACGCCGTTCTTGAGCGACAGAGAGAGAGAGAGAGACGGCGTGGAGAGAAACAGATGAATGGGTATGGGAGAGTTGGAACTCCCCCTGCCCGCTCTTAACCCCCACGCGCCCTCGACAGTGTGGTAGTACCGCGTGTCATCGCGGTAGTACCGCCAGGGCGGAAGTACCGCACCGTGGGCGGTAGTACCGCTCCCCCAGGGGGCAGTAAAAAAAGTACTGTCGCGCTGGGTGCGGAAGTACCGTGCGCTGCTCACGCGGTAGTACCGTGGCAAGCCGCGGTAGTACCGTGTGCTCAAGAAGATGCAAGTTTCAAGAACAAGGGAAAACAAAAGCCTTTCCATAGCAACCTTCAAGCGAACAAACACACCAAAACACTAACACACGAGACAACACACACACAAGCTCGACACGAGACAACAAGGACTAAAACACTCAGCACAACCTCTCCAAAGAGAGGGCAGTGGCCGGAGCCACCTATGTTTGAGTCAAATGGTATGGCACCGCGAAGAATTATCCTTGGGCCCATGACCAAAACTCGTCTTTGAAGCACAAGTACCATCAACAATGGCTAATGTGAAAGAGTTGATCAATTTATGCATAATGGGGGGAGGGAGAGTTCATTGAGAGAACAACACTCCCCCTATGTCCATGCCTACACCTAAACAAGATAAAAAGTTGAGTATGGTGGGGTGTGCACGGGTTCAAGCAACATTGCTCGAATCAATGATATTTAGCTCATGCCTTCACTCGCGAAATCTTGCTTCATCCAGGGGCTTCATGAAGATATCTGCAAGGTTATCAAGAGTGTTGACATAGTTGAGCTCGATCTCCCCTCGCCTAATATGATCCCGAATGAAGTGATACCGAATCTCAATATGCTTCATCTTGAAGTGTTGCACCGGGTTGAGAGAAATCTTGATGGCACTTTCATTGTCACACCAAAGAGGCACTTTGTCACAAATGACACTGTAATCCTTTAAAGTTTTCCTCATCCATAAAAGTTGTGCACAACAACTACCGGCAGTCACATACTCCGCTTCCATGGACGAGAGAGACACACAACTTTGCTTCTTGGAAGACCAACTCACCAAAGAGCAACCAAGAAATTGGCACCCTGCGAAAGTTGACTTCCTATCCACTTTGTCTCCCGCCCAATCGGAGTCCGAATAGCCCACAAGATTGAAGTTAGATCCTCTTGGATACCATAAGCCAAAGTTTGGGGTATGAGCCAAATATCGAAATATTCGCTTGACCGCCACATAGTGGCTTTCCTTAGGTGCGGCTTGAAACCATGCACAAATTCCCACACTCAACATGATATCCGGTCTAGATGCACAAAGGTAAAGCAAGGAGCCAATCATGGAGCGGTATACCTTTTGATCCATTGCTTTACCATTGGGATCTATGTCAAGTTGGCATTTGACGGGCATTGGAGTGGGAGTCGGCTTGACATCACTTAGCTTGAATCTCTTGAGCATGTCTTGAGTGTATTTGGCTTGGTTGATGAAGGTTCCTTCTCTTCGTTTCTTGACTTCGAACCCGAGAAAGAACTTCAACTCTCCATCATGGACATCTTAAACTTGGAGGTCATGAGTGCGGCAAATTCCTCATTGAAAGCTTTGTTAGGGGAACCAAAGATAATATCATCAACATATAGTTGGCACACAAACAACTCCCCTTTGACCTTCTTAGTAAAAAGAGTGGGGTTGATTTTCCCAATTTCAAAACCATGATCTTGCAACAACTCGGTAAGGTGGTCATATTATGCACGTGGGGCTTGCTTAAGGACATGGAGTGCCTTATCGAGTTGGTACACATGATCGAGAAAATAGGGATCCTCGAACCCGGGGGGTTGCTTGACATACACCAACTCATTAATAGGACCATTAAGAAAAGCACTCTTCACATCCATTTGTTGTAACTTAAAGTTATGATGAGAAGCATATGCAATCAACATGCGAATGGATTCAAGGCGAGCAATGGGAGCAAAGGTTTCACTGTAGTCGATACCCTCGACTTGGGAGTAGCCTTGGGCTATCAAATGAGCCTTGTTGCGAATGATATCCCATGAGCATCTTGCTTGTTCTTGAGTATTTACTTGGTTCCGATGACATTACGGTTCCCCATTGGCCCTGGCACCAATCTCCACACCTTGTTGTGCTCGAAGTTGTTGAGTTCTTCATGCATGGCCTTAAGCCAATCCGGATCCTCGAGCGCCTCATAGACCTTTTGGGGTTCAACACAAGAGACAAACGCGTGATGTTCATAATAGTTTGCTAATTTTCTACGAGTGCTTACCCCCTTTCTTAAGCTTCCAAGCACATTTGTCATGAGATGATCTTTGGTGGATAGCTTGGATGCAATCTTGGCGGCACGACGCTCTAATTCCTCATCTAGAGAGAGTTGAGGAGCGGTCACTTGATCATCTTTAGCGTCGTCTTAAGCTCGTTCTTGATCTTGAGCTTGCTCTTGATCTTGAACTTGATTGAATGATAGAACTTGCCCTTGGGCATCACTTGGTGATTCAACGCCATCTTGAGGTTGATCTTGCCCTTGGTCTTGTTCATGAGGTTGAGGGCCTTCACTTTGTTCTTCGGAAGCGTGTGGGCCTTGAGTTGGTGATGGCTCCACGTGAGTGGAACATTGTCCTTCTTCTTCGGCCATAAGGGGATCCTCAATGGGTAGGATAAAACCAACAACCATTCTTATTATGGCTTGGGGAGGAATTTCATCACCTACATCACAAGTGCCACTTTGCTCCACTTGGGAGACATTATTCTCATCAAACTCCACGTTACATGTCTCCTCAATAAGTCTCGTGGACTTATTGAGGACACGGTAAGCATGGGAGTTTGTAGCATAACCAACAAATATGCCCTCATGAGCTCTAGCCTCAAATTTAGACAAACAAGCACCTTTCTTGAGAATGAAACACTTACACCCGAACACCCGGAAGTACTTGAGGTTGGGCTTGTTACCGGTGAGTATCTCCTATGGAGTCTTGTTCAAGCCTTTGCGGAGGTAGAGCCGATTGGATGCATGACATGCGGTGTTGATGGCTTTGGCCCAAAAGTTGTATGGAGACTTGAACTCCGCCATCATGGTCCTTGCCGCATCCATCAACGTCCGTGTAAGTGCATCTAGTGCCACCCCTAGTTGGTTTTGGAGTATTGACGACAAACCTAGTTGAGGGACTAATGTGTTTGTGAGAATTGCAGGATAACACAGGTAGAAGTCCCTCATCGATTCGGTTTTACTACTAGAGATGACCCCTAAAAATGTATGAAGACATTGAAGTCAAAGGTGGTATATGAAGATATTCACATTGAAGACTATGACAAGAGAAGACACGATATGAAGCCTATGGAGCTCGAAGACTTAGATCTTTCGTAGGTCCTTTTCTTTTGTGTTGAGTCATAGGAACCACCGTACTGTTAAGTGGGGTCCAAGAGAACCAGTCAGAATGACTGAAGTGATGCCTAAACCAAAAACCTATGTCTTCGAGTGAAGACTATGAGAGCGAATCTTGTCCAGAGTCGGACAAGTCAGCTTTGCTTGTAGCCCAAGTAAAGTTGCCGTGTGAGTTTGAAATCTGACCGTTGGAACACGTGTCAGTTCCTTAGTGACCCAGGGTCATTTCGGACAAATCAGGTCAGGTTGCCAAGTGGCTATAAATAGCCCACCCCCTACAACCATAAACGGTTGGCTGCTCAGATTGAAAGTACGGCTTTTGTCGTTTGAGAGCAACCCACCTCGAAGCCTTTGAGAGAGAATTCCTCATGAGGATAAAGCCCTAACCACTCAGAGCCAGAGAGAATTGGGCATCACTTAAGTCTTCTTGTCTGTGTGATCTGAAGACTTATTACACTTGAGGACTGTGCATTCTCCAGCCGGTTAGGCGTCGCGTTTTGAGCATCCAAGAGACATTGTGGACTGCCGGTGAACGAAGTCTGTGAAGGTTTGGGAGTCTACCTTGAAGACTTACCAGAGTGATTGGGCGAGGTCTATGTGATCTTAGCTCAAGGAGAATACAGTGAGGACTGGGTGTCCTGAGCTGCGTGTTCAGGACTGGGTGTCCGGGACTGTGTGTCCTAAGGTTTAAATACCTAGCCGCTCCAACCAGACGTACAGTTGTCACAGCAACTGGAACTGGTCCAACAAATCATTGTCTTCAACGCATCACTGGTTTCATCTTCACTTCACTTTACTTACTGTTACTCCTTGTGAAGTCATTGTATGTTTGCTCTATCATTTGTCTTCACTGAGTGACTGCGTGTTCTGTTTGGCTTCACAATATCTTCCTACCTGATCCTTACTACCTAGCTGCTATTAGTCTTTGTGCTTTCACTTCATTGAATACTTGACTATGGTTTGCCTAGTGTAGTCTACCTTCCGCTGCATGGTAATAGGTTCAATTTTATAGTTTGTCTTCAAAACTCCCATGTTCTGAATACTTTCATAAAAATCGCCTATTCACCCCCCTCTAGTCGATATAACGCACTTTCAATTGGTATCAGAGCAAGGTGCTCCCTTGTTCTGTGTGATTCGGTTTAACCACCTGGAGTTTTAGCTATGTCGACTGCAGGGATAATTAAAGTCTCCGCTGCGTGCCCCGTCTTCGATGGAACTGAATATCCCTACTTGAAGAATAAGATGCGTATGCATCTTGAAGCCATTGACGTCGACCTATGGTATGTCGTCGAGAACAGCGTTCCCAAGGCTGGAGAAGGTGTCACTGCTGCTGATGTCAAGAAATTCGTTCAACTGGACTCTACTGCCAAGAATATCATCTGTGGTCATCTGACTAAAGGACAGTATGGCCGTGTGAGTGCTTTGAAGACATCCAAGCTGGTCTGGGACTGGCTCTCCAAAGTCAATGAAGGCATCTCAACCCAGAGAGATCAGAGAATCAGTGTCCTTCGCAACCTCTTCAACCGCTTCAAGCGAAATGACAATGAGAATGTCCAGCACACATTTGATCGACTCACTGACATCACAAATGAGCTTCAAGCCCTCGGCGCCACTGAGATTACCAAACACGAAGTCGTCAAGACGCTGCTGAGATCACTTGATAGTTCGTTTGACATCCTAGCCCTGATGATTCAAGAACGTCCTGATTTCAAGACACTCGATCCGTCTGACATACTTGAGAGGCTCAACACACATGAGTTTCGGCTTTCGGAGAAAAGAGAGATCTACGGTCCAAACTATGGGCGAACTCGTGCCTTGAAGGCAAAAGCTGTCTCCTCATCTGAAGAAGAACCTGACAGCAGTTCTGATGACCCTGAAGACATTGGAAGGGAACTTGCTATGCTTGTCAAGAAGTTCCAAAAATTCACCAAGAAGAAAGGCTTCAGAAAGTCTTCCCGATCAAGTTCAAGGAATGATGAAGCTCCTGCTCATGACTACAAGAAGAAAACATGTCACAAGTGCAAGAAACTTGGCCACTTCATCTCTGAGTGTCCACAGTGGGACAATGAGAACAAAAAGAAGAAGAAGAGCAAGGAATATGACTCTGACGACAAGAAGAAGAAGAAGAAGAAGAAGAAGAAATACTCAAAGTCTTCTTCCAAGTCTTCCTCAAAGTCTTCATCACACAAGAAGAGCTCATCTGGCAAGGCACGTGCATTTGTTGGCAAGGAAATGGATTCAGAGGAGGAGTCTGCTTCTGAGGAGGCGGAGGTGGAGTCTGAGGAGGAATCCGACTCAGGCGTCGCAAGTCTGGCTATAGCATATGTTGCCAAGTCCATCTTCAACACTGAAGACAATGACTTCATCACCGACACCGATGCAAATGACAAGGACTACTCCGCTTCTACCTACTGCTTCATGGCACGCGGTGCCAAGGTAAACACACGCACTACTCACTATCAAACATCTAGTGACGATGACTCTGATTGTGGTTCAAAACCTAGCTACAAAACACTTGCTAAAATTGCAACTGAACAACAGAAAGCTATGGAACATATTCAAAAACTGTTAGACAGAAGCGATGATCTGTTAGGTGCTGAAATGACTCGATCTGAATCCTTAATTGAAGACATAAAAAATCTTCACATTAAGTATCAGGAACTTGAAAGTCGTCATGAAACTCTCTCAACAACTCATGAAAAGCTTTCCTATGATTATCTTCAAAGGAAGCAAGATCTTGAGAAATTGAGAGCGGTTCATGAAGATCTTCAAACGGAAAATGAGTCACTTCGCTCCAAATAGATCAGTCCCGCTCAGGAAGGATTTGAACCACCATGTCTTAAATGCATTGAGCGTGATAATGCTACTTTTGTTGCTGAATGTTCTACTGCTACTACTGTTGATGCGGTAACTAACCCCTCTGCTGAGGATACCACCGCTATTGCTGATGAGAATGCTAGGTTGAAGACATTGCTTGAAACAGGGATGTACAAAAGTCTTAAAGGGCATCAGACGTTGTGCGATGTCCTGAAAAAGCAGATTCTGAACCGAAACCCTAGGAAAGAGGGTGTAGGGTTCGTAAGGAAAATGAATGCAGATGGCTCTTACTGGAAACCTGAGCAGTACCCCAAAACCATGTGGGTTGCTGCAAAGGAACCTTCAGCAGATCCATCCAATCTATCTGGCTTCACTTGTGCTAACCCCATTATCATTGATGAATCCTTTGATGCAAACTATATACTGTTTAAGAATGAGAATGGTGAAGTGTTTGCCAGGTACATTGGTACTAACTGCAGGAATGGACCGCCTATGAAGAAGATCTGGGTTCCAAAAAGGTGTCTGGAGAGTCTTCCTGTGAATGTCAACATGACACCTCACGTGAAGAAGACAAACCTCAGACCAAAGGCTTCATACGGTCCAAAGGCTTCATACAGACAGAGGACTCACCTGAGTCGCACTAACGCAAATGTTTTGCAGGAAAATCATACTCAGGCATATGAATATGAGAGCGGTTCATCAAACCGCCATGTTCATAAGACCAAGAACTATTCTGCTTATTCTTATGAGTACTATTATCCGCCTGCAAGATTGTTTGCTAAGGCTTCAAAGCCAAAATTCTCATATGCTGCACTTAGACTTATTGCTTCTAAGCCACCCTTGAAGATGTGGGTGGTTAAGAAGGCTTAACTCTCTTTTGCAGGGAAAGGTCTCCAGCAGAAAACCAAAATCGTCTGACGCTATTGCTGGGGACCTTAAACATCTTGTAGGGCGCAAGATCAAATGCCCAAATGGTCTTACTATGTACTTCATACCTGAATCGCTTGCTACTCTCCCTATTAGTCCTAACCTGGATCTAAGCTTTCATAACCCACTGGTTCGTCAAATGTTTTTGCTTCACAATGCTCTTGGTGAAGCCTATCCCCCTAACTGCACTGTAGGGTACGACACCAGCGTCTTCAGAATGGATTATTGACAGTGGGTGTACAAATCACATGACTGGCAAAAGAAGTCTTCTTATGGACTCAACCTTACGTCCATCCGACAAGAGCCACATCACATTTGCTGACACTGGTAAAAGTAAGGTATTGGGTCTAGGTAGAGTTGCAATCTCAAAGGATCAACACATGGATAAAGTCATGCTTGTTGAATCCCTTGGCTTCAACTTAATGTCTGTCTCAATGCTTTGAGATTTGAACATGATCGTAATGTTTGGAAAATATCATTGCCTTGTATTAATGGAATCTGACAAGTCTCTAGTGTTTGAAGGGTATCGAAAAGATGATTTGTATGTGGTAGATTTCTCAGCAGGGCCACAGCTTGCAGTATGTCTTCTAGCAAAGGCTTCAGAATGCTGGCTCTGGCATTGGAGGCTTGGACATGCTGGCATGAGGAACCTCCACACCCTTGCGAAGAAGAAGCATGTCATAGGCATCGAGGGCGTCAAGTTCAAGAAAGACCACTTATGCGGTGCCTGTGAAGCAGGGAAGATGACGAGGGCCAAACATCCCTCGAAGACAATCATGACTACTACTCAACCCTTCGAACTGCTTCACATGGTTCTTTTCGGTCCCACTCATTACTCAACTCTAACTACTACTGCTTGCCTCTATGGCTTCGTTATTGTTGATGATTATTCTAGATATACTTGGGTGCACATAATCCTTTACAAGACTGAAGTGCAGGATGTCTTCAGACGCTTCGCCAATCGAGCTATGAACAATTTTGGCGCCAAGATAAAGCACATCAGAAGTGACAATGGCACTGAATTCAAGAACACTGGCCTTGATACATATCTTGATACCTTGGGCATCACACATGAATTCTCAGCCCCGTACACGCCACAGCAGAATGGCGTAGTCGAACGCAAGAACAGAACACTAATTGAGATGGCCAGAACGATGCTAGATGAATACAAGACCCCAAGAAAATTCTGGCCCGAAGCCATTGATACTGCATGCCATACAATCAATCGTGTTTATCTTCACAAGCTACTGAACAAGACATCTTATGAGCTCCTTACTGGTAAGAAGCCAAATGTCAGTTACTTCAGAGTATTTGGCGCAAGGTGCTGGATCAAGGACCCACATCACACCTCAAAATTTGCACCAAAAGCACATGAGGGTTTTATGCTCGGATATGGAAAGGATTCGCACTCCTACAGAGTCTTCAATCTCTTTCATTACAAAGTGATTGAAACAGTGGATGTGCGGTTCGATGAGACCAACGGTTCACAAAGAGAGCAGCTGCCAAATGTGCTAGATGAAGTTCCATCCAGTGAATCAATCAAGCTAATGGGAACTGGAGAAATTATACCTTCTGAAGCTCATCCTGAAGAAGAACTTATCATTTCAGCACCTGATCAACATGAAGACAATGCTAAGCCTGAAGACATTCCTTCCAACAACGACAATGAACAACAAGAGCAAAGTCTTCGCCCTGTACATCCTCGCGTTGCCAATGAAGTGCAGATTGAAAGAATAATTGATAGCATCAATGCACCTGGTCCACTCACTCGTTCAAGGGAAACTCAGCTAGCAAATTTCTGTGGGCACTTCGCATTCGTCTCAATATCAGAACCCAAGAAAGTTGAAGAAGCCTTCATGGAACCTGAATGGATTCAAGCTATGCAAGAAGAGTTTCAACAGTTTGAGCTGAATAATGTATGGGAACTGGTTAAGCGTCCTGATCCACGGAAGCACAATATAATAGGCACCAAATGGATATACCGCAACAAGCAAGATGAGCATGGTCAAGTTGTCAGAAACAAAGCTCGTCTCGTTGCTCAAGGATATACTCAAGTGGAAGGCATTGACTTCGATGAAACATTTGCTCCTGTGGCTAGACTTGAAGCCATACGCATACTGCTGGCCTATGCAAATCATCATAACATACTTCTATATCAAATGGATGTGAAGAGTGCCTTTCTCAATGGCAAGATTGAAGAAGAAGTGTATGTTGCACAACCACCTGGCTTTGAAAATCCAAAACATCCTGACATGGTATACAAGCTCAACAAGGCATTGTATGGCCTCAAACAAGCCCCTCGGGCCTGGTATGACACACTCAAATACTTCCTGAAGAGCAAAGGCTTCATACCTGGTTCCCTAGATCCCACTCTTTTCACGAAGACATATGATGGTGAACTGTTTGTGTGCCAAATATATGTGGATGACATTATCTTCGGCTGCACCAATCAAAAGTACAGTGAAGAGTTTGGATATATGATGCAAGAGCAATATCAGATGTCCATGATGGGGGAGCTGAAGTTCTTCCTTGGTCTTCAAATACGACGACAACGCAATGGCATCTTCATATCTCAAGAGAAGTATCTCAAAGATTGCCTGAAGAAGTTCGGTATGCAAGACTGCAAAGGCTTCACAACACCAATGCCAGCCAAACATCATCTGGGTCCTGACGACAATGGTAAAGAGTTCGATCAAAAGGTATACCGCTCCATGATTGGTTCTTTACTTTATCTATGTGCATCTAGGCCAGATATTATGCTTAGTGTTTGCATGTGTGCTCGATTTCAAGCGGCACCAAAGGAGTCGCATCACTTAGCTGTGAAGCGAATTCTTCGATATTTGGCTCACACCCCAACTCTAGGATTATGGTATCCAAAGGGCTCAGAGTTTGATCTGGTTGGATTCTCGGATGCTGATTATGCTGGTGACAAAGTTGATCGCAAGTCTACATCAGGCACATGTCACTTTCTGGGACGATCACTTGTATGTTGGTCTTCAAAGAAGTAGAACTGTGTATCTCTCTCCACTGCTGAATCTGAATACATTGCTGCTGGATCTTGCTGCGCTCAGCTTCTGTGGATGAAGCAAACACTCAAGGACTATGGCATTCATCTGAAGCAAGTGCCACTTTACTGCGACAATGAAAGTGCCATCAAGATTGCTAACAACCCAGTTCAGCACTCGAAGACAAAGCATATTGAAATTCGTCATCACTTTCTCAGAGATCATGTTGTGAAGGAAGACATTGATATCATACACGTCAACACTGAAGAGCAATTGGCAGATATCTTCACCAAGCCCTTGGATGAGAAGAGGTTTTGCAAGTTACAGTGTGAGCTAAATATCCTGGAATCCTCAAATGTCCTGTGATCAGGCACACATCCTAACCCATATGCATATTGATGACTTAGATGTGCAACACACGAAGTGAAGTATATCTTCAATCAATGAAGACATACATTCTAAGTGTGAATACATTAATGTGGAATTTGACTTCGGAGCGCCACGATAATTGTGCACCGTGTCTGGGTCTAATACTTCCTATACGGTGGGTAACGCCACCACCAAACGTTCTATTTTGAAGTGTTTCACTCATGGCATTACCTTGCAATGTCTTCACATTTAGTTTGGCTTCGAACTCAACATATTTTCATGATTATCTTCACTATGTTGATTATAGATATATATATATATATATATATATGCTAGTGTTCTGTCCTCTACAGCATTCACTTATAGCTATGTCTTCGTGTTGAATCTTTTGAACTAAGTGAATGTGATCGGACCCCAACTTCTCTATGCTTTCTATCTCAAACTCTATCTCTCCAAGTCATATGCATTCTATTGAAACTGTCGAATGTCTTCTCTACGTCCTTGTCAGCAGAAGATACAGAGACAACCATTAAGTCCGTTTTAAATGCTCATTCCTCCACATGAAATCTGGAGAAGTAGGAACGACCACCCGACAATCCAGGCGTGCGTGGGACATGGAACAAAACCCAAAATTCCGCATACTGGCCACGTGTTCCTCAGATGCGAATCGCCAGGGGCACCTGTGTAATAGCACAGTGCCGCCCCTGTGCCTATAAATACACACTCACAGAGGTCATTATCTCTTCTTCCACCCTCGCACGAACCCTAGCGCCACCGCTAGCTCTCGACGATGCCGGCGACGAAGCGCTTCGCTGCCGCAACCTCTCCGACGCCGTCTTCACGCCGACCGCGGACATCGTCCTCTCCGCCATCGCCGTAGGTGTCCTCCGTCGCCAAGTTAGGGCATGGAAGAGCGAACTGCTCGGCCTCATCTCCCACTCCGTCTAGCAGTTCTCAGTGTGGTAAATAAAACTCCTTTTTTACAGCACCATTGATCCTATTGATCTGTCACTTTCTACCACAAGCAGTTTCTGTTCACACAAGCTAGATCTCTCTCATACTGCATCTCATAACATGCCTAGTATATTCACTTGTACTTCACAAAGTAGTTAGATTCCTCACTTGTACTGATCTGTGGATTCGTACAAATCTGGAACCAACTTCTTATCTATGAGTGAATGTCTTCGCACGATGAGGTCAATGTCTTCTAAACTGATTTATCTTCAAAATCTTCTGAGAATGCATATGACCTCTTCCCCTTCCCTCGCACCTTAATGCTGTCACAGGTACATGTCCGTGGGAGAATCCTTTGGTTCTCATAGTCTGCATTCATTTGCAGAATTCTTACAGCATCACACAAATTCTCCTGAAGCCAGTTCTTGTTGGTCCAGCAAGAGAAAGCCTTTGAAGCCTTTGAACGTCTTGAAGCCTTTCAAGTTAAAGTTTATGGCTTCAGAGAAAGCAGCAAGGAAGGGGGGGTAGACAATGTCATGGCGGAACATCCAGAGATTTGCCTGATGAACTCGCAGAAATGTATAAGACAGATCCTGAAGAAGATTATAGTCAGCGCAAGACCCGAATCCAATGGATTCGCCGCTATTGGGCAGAACAATGGTTCAAATACCGCTTCACAACCCAAGAGTATGCTGAGAAAAGTGCCATCAAAAGACCGTGGGGAGACATCTTATACAAGAACCTTCTACCCAGGTCCAGAGATGAAGCTATTGCCCAAAGCTTCTATCCATGCATGGTCCGTGGGCCACAGCCTGATGATGCACATCCGTCGTCACTACTCTGGTGTCGTGACGACAATCTGTTCAAGCGCAACTTCCAGTTTGCCCAAAACTCAGCGAAGCAGAACAAGAAGAAATTTGGGTTAGACTTCAACCCTGGTCCCTCAGCACCAAGGGCAGATGGCACACGACATGCAGAACCCAATGTCATCGGTCCATTCACCAACCTTGAAGGCCTCATCACCTACATCTTGGTTCAAGGGACTGTAGTGAATGAGCCTGCGGCTGACACTGAGTCTGATGACGCGCCTGCAGTACCGAAGCCAAAGCAGTTGAAGAAGCCAAAAGCTTCAAAGCCAGCCCCTTCACCAAAAATCTCAAGGGCGAAGCCATTGGCAACTGCACCTCCTGAAGACAGTGTGTAGTCTGAAGATTTACCACGCGTCTCCAAGCCCCAGAAGGCCAAGATGCCTCTATCTACACTGGCAAAGAGCTAACAGCTGCTGCCATCCTGCGCAACGACGACATTGATCTGTCAAGTGATGAAGATCTTGCAGATGACGCTCTTGAGCAACTCATCAAGAGCAAAGAAGAAGCAGAAATCTTCAATGATCTGCCTCTCTTTGATGTCACCATCATCCACAACTTCATTGACGAGTGGTTTGACACGCCAAACATCAGCTTTGAAGATCTGCAGCTTCCTATTGGCCTCAGTGTCGCCTTCCAAGGCGCCATTGCTTCAGAACTTGCTATTGCCCAGCGCATTGTTGAACTGAAGCAGAAGATTGACTATGAAAAGGCTCAGTTCAAGAAGCATATGGCCAAGCTCAGCGTGCAAGAAGTGAAGAACTTCAAGACAATGATGCACGAGCTCAAGGAAGCCTTTGTGAAGAAGCGTGCAGAAGCTCAGGGTTCGCGTGAGCGCATGAAGACTCTGGCTGACAGATGTGTGCAAGCCTATAATGAGGCTGAGAAGCGCAAAGCACTTGGGCGTCCTGGCATCGACCCCAGGATGGCCGCAAAGAAGAAGAAGAAGCCTGCTACGGCTGAATCTGATGCACCAAGGCAAGAAGCAGTTCCGATTGTCTTCCCAACAAGAATGACTGGCTCGAAGCCAAAGAGCCGGTCAACAGCTTGAGAGCTCAAGAAGACAAGAACTGCTGAGGCTGAAGCCAGGAAGAGGAAACACTCTGAAGCCTCTCCTACTGCCCCCACCAAGAAAAAGAGAAAGACCAAGAAAGCTCGGGCTGCTCCCACAGAGCCCTTGATAGTTGAACCCATTTCTATGGTTCATCCTGACGCAGAACGTCAACTGACGGTTCATGAGCCTGCTTCCACAGAGGCTCCTGAAGCTGAAGACATTCCAGCAGCTGATCCCATCACTGCTGAAGACATTGGTCATCATGACAATGTAGAAGATGATACAGTCCTTCCTCAGTTTGAAAACAGCGAACTCATCAGCATTGGTCGTCCACTGACGCCACTTGCACAGGATGCTTCATGGGAAGATCGCCCACAAGAGGAAGAAGACTATGAGGCCCAGCCCACTCCAACTCCACAGGCGTCGTCTGTGTTCCGCAGGCTTCGCAAAGGTCCAAGGCCTCAAGTCTCTGCTGAAGACATTTCGGCTGCATTAGCCGCAGAAGAAGAAGTACCACAAGATCCCACTCCCTTGTTCCACCAAGAATCAGTTCTCCAGGAGAACGTGCCTGTGACCAACCCTCCAACTAGTCAAGTGGAGGATGAAAATCCTGAGGCTGCCACAACCACCAATGAAGCTAATGTGGAGCCCTCCCCAGCAAAAGCTTCAGAAGACAGTGAAGCCACTGATCCCGCCACTTCTGTTCCTGAGTCTGCTGCCGGTCCCCAATTCAACTATCATGTTGAGCACAGGCCTCAGGTCCAGAAGCCAATCCCAAGACTGCCAAGGTTTCCAGGTCCTGCATCAGCACCTGGCTCCTTCAACATCAATGGCTTCAGAGCAGACAACACGTTCTTCAATAGCTCCAGGAACCCCTACTCAAGGGCAAGGATATCATCTGATCGGTTCTGGAGCTATCCTCAACGAATCTATTACTCTTGCGTTCTTTACAACCAAGGTCGCATCTTCCCTCACAAGCGCCTTGATGTTGAAGCTATAGCTGGTCTGCCCTGTCTAGAAGAAGCGTTGGATTGCTTCAAGCAAGTGGGTCTGCTGCAGTTTGTTACTGATGAAGAGCATTGGAATGAAGAGCTACTGCTACAATTCTATGCCACACTTCACATCAAAGGAGATAGCAGAGATCCGAAGACTTGGGTCCTAGAGTGGATGACTGGCAACGTTCATCACGAAGCCAATGCATTTGACATCATTGAGCTCACTGGCTTGCCCACTCCTGGCGATCTCTTCGAGCAAGGCTGTCAGCTGCATGCTGAAGCTATTGAGAGCATCTTTCAGCGACCAGAACCTAATATGAGTCAAATGCTCAGCATGATGAAGCCATTGCCCCCAGATGCTGCGTATCCCACAGAGTTCTTTGTTGAAGACCTTGAGTACCTGCCCAGAACCATCTATCACATCATCAGGCGAACTCTCTGGCCTATCAAAGGGCACTCACCAAATGCCAAGCTTCAGGGTGCAATGAAGACTTTGGTCTTCTATATACTTCATGGCAAATGCTTCAATGCACAGGACTTCTTCATACGCCAACTTGCTTCATCAGGCATTGATCTGTTTGGTTTGAAGTTCTACGCCCCTTGGGTCATGCGGCTGATCAAGCTACACTCCGCCATCTCTTATCAGCCCTCAGCCCGCAACCATCGGATCTTCTTGCCTGACATGGACATGTCTACTGAAGCCATATATTCTGAGCCTGCCAAGCAACCTCTAAGTCTTCAGAATGCAGAACATCAGAGTTTTACACAGAACGTTGAAGGCGTTGAAGCAGTTTCTCGGGTGTATCCTTTGGCTGGCACTACACGTGCACCACACCCTGCTTCCATTGAAGCCACTGACAGTGCCACTTCTCCAAGACCCAAGAAGCGCACTCGTGTTCTCAACGACCGAGAGCTTCTTGTGGCTCTACATCAGAAACAAGATAGGCATCATGACTGGCTGAAGCGTCAGATGAAAAGCCTCTTGGTGGATGTTAATCGCACTCGAAATCTTGCCACCAAGAATGCGTTCGTTTCCCATGAAACCTGTCGCCGCACATGGAAAGGGCTAACGATGATGCTTTCTGAAGCTGATCTTCAAGAGGATGGCTTCATTGAGAGATTCAAGTTTGACTCCACACCTCCTCGAAGGGCTGTGCTGCTAGGAACTCCATCCCTTGAAGACTCTGAGTTCTCTTCCTCTGCTGCCACAGTGACTTCCAGAATTATTGAGGAAGAAGACGATGCTACTTCACCGCCATATCCTTCAGCACCTCCAAGCTCTTCTGCACCGCCAAACAACACCAACAACCCTGCTACTTCACCTACTCCTCATGGGAACGAGTAGAGGCTCTATGTCTTCAAACCTTTTTGGTCATTCCTGACAAAAGGGGGAGAAGCATATGAGATTGATAGTCTTCAAGCGGGTCCATATGGGCGGGTGCTTTATATTTTGCTTCGTGCTTACAACTCTCGTTTTTGCTACATTTGGTTCTTATGAGTTGTAACACTTAAACTAGATGGTCGTCTGCTACTTATTTGCCACCTTGATTTGCGAAGATAAATTCTGCATGTGCGACGATAACTTCCGCACTTAGCTCATTCTGCAGACGTCCATTTTCCATTATGCATGTCATTATCTTCATATACCTTCACATGCATAGTGGATTGCCATCATAAGTTGAAGTGGATCTCCACAAGTATAACCTTCCATGTGCATTTGCATTCCAAAAGCAAATTAACTCATATGCACATCTTCAGGGGGAGCCCTTGCAACTTATGAAGACAATTCCTTATTCTTTACAATTTCACAGATTATATTCCCCGTTGAAAACTTCAACTAGTTTGTCATCAATCACCAAAAAGGGGGAGATTGTAAGTGCATCTAGTGCCACCCCTAGTTGGTTTTGGAGTATTGACGACAAACCTAGTTGAGGGACTAATGTGTTTGTGAGAATTGCAGGATAACACAGGTAGAAGTCCCTCATCGATTCGGTTTTACTACCAGAGATGACCCCTAAAAATGTATGAAGACATTGAAGTCAAAGGTGGTATATGAAGATATTCACATTGAAGACTATGACAAGAGAAGACATGATATGAAGCCTATGGAGCTCGAAGACTTAGATCTTTCGTAGGTCTTTTTCTTTTGTGTTGAGTCATAGGAACCACTGTACTGTTAAGTGGGGTCCAAGAGAACCAGTCAGAATGACTGAAGTGATGCCTAAACCAAAAACCTATGTCTTCGAGTGAAGACTATGAGAGCGAATCTTGTCCAGAGTCGGACAAGTCAGCTTTGCTTGTAGCCCAAGTAAAGTTGCCGTGTGAGTTTGAAATCTGACCATTGGAACACGTGTCAGTTCCTTAGTGACCCAGGGTCATTTCGGACAAATCAGGTCGGGTTGCCAAGTGGCTATAAATAGCCCACCCCCTACAACCATAAACGGTTGGCTGCTCAGATTGAAAGTACGGCTTTTGTCGTTTGAGATCAACCCACCTCGAAGCCTTTGAGAGAGAATTCCTTGTGAGGATAAAGCCCTAACCACTCAGAGCCAGAGAGAATTGGGCATCACTTAAGTCTTCTTGTCTGTGTGATCTGAAGACTTATTACACTTGAGGACTGTGCATTCTCCAGCCGGTTAGGCGTCGCGTTCTGAGCATCCAAGAGACATTGTGGATTGCCGGTGAACGAAGTCTGTGAAGGTTTGGGAGTCTACCTTGAAGACTTACCAGAGTGATTGGGCGAGGTCTATGTGATCTTAGCTTAAGGAGAATACGGTGAGGACTGGGTGTCCTGAGCTGCGTGTTCAGGACTGGGTGTCCGGGACTGTGTGTCCTAAGGTTTAAATACCTAGCCGCTCCAACTAGACGTACAGTTGTCACAGCAACTGGAACTGGTCTAACAAATCATTGTCTTCAACGCATCACTGGTTTCATCTTCACTTCACTTTACTTACTGTTACTCCTTGTGAAGTCATTGTATGTTTGCTCTATCATTTGTCTTCACTGAGTGACTGCGTGTTCTGTTTGGCTTCACAATATCTTCCTACCTGATCCTTACTACCTAGCTGCTATTAGTCTTTGTGCTTTCACTTCATTGAATACTTGACTATGGTTTGCCTAGTGTAGTCTACCTTCCGCTGCATGGTAATAGGTTAAATTTTATAGTTTGTCTTCAAAACTCCCATGTTCTGAAGACTTTCATAAAAATCGCCTATTCACCCCTCCTCTAGTCGATATAACGCACTTTCAGTCTGGTTCTTCCTCTCCGCTACACCATTTTGTTGAGGGGTGTAAGGTGCGGAATATTGATGCTTGATCCCCTCATCACTAAGAAACTCATCCAAGGTGTAGTTCTTGAACTCGGTGCCATTGTCACTTCTTATTGTCAAGATCATTGCATTGTGTTGACGTTGAGCTTCATTTGCAAAGTCAATGACGTTTTGTTGGGTCTCACTCTTCCTCTTGAAGAAATATACCCAAGTGTATCTTGAATAATCATCCACAATCACCAAGCAATACTTCCTACCCCCAAGACTATCAAAAGATGGAGGCCCAAAGAGATCCATGTGAAGGTGCTCCAAAGGCCTCTTCGAGTAAATGATAGTCATGGGAGGGTGAGCCTTTTCATGTAGCTTTCCTTCGATACAAGCAATGCAAGCACGATCTTTGGCAAAACTAACATTTGTTAGTCCACGGACATGGTCCCCCTTGAGAAGACTTTGCAAAGATCTCATATTGACATGGGCTAAACGGCGATGCCAAAGCCATCCCATGTCAACTTTAGCCATTAGGCATGTCACGGTCTTAGTGGGTCGCTCCGAAAAGTTAATCACATAGAGACCATTCTTGACATGCCCAACAAAGGCTACTTTAAGAGTCTTGCTCCACAAGAGGGCCACAGTATTAACATCAAAGGAAGTGTCAAAGCCCATGAGTGCAAGTTGACGAACGGAAAGTAAATTGTTTGCAAGGGACTCAACAAGCATGACCTTCTCGATCGTGAGATCATGAGAAATGACAACCTTGCCAAGTCCCAATACCTTAGAGGACGAGGCATCACCCCACTCGACATTGGTGGGCATAGATGGAATCTTGTGAACGTCCACCACCACGTCCTTGCTTCCGGTCATATGATTAGTGTCTCCACTATCGAGCAACCATGATCCCCCACCGGAAGCAAACACCTACAAGAAATCAATGCTTGGTTTTAGGTACCCATTTTGTAATGGGTCCTTTGATGTTAGTAACAAGGGTCTTAGGAACCCAAATAGACCATTCAATGTACTCATAAGAAGAACCAATGAATTTGGCATAAACATGTCCATCACTAGCACGGAATAAGACATAAGAAGGGTTAAAGTCGCCGGCTTTGTTGAGAGGGGTAGCATTGCCATTCTTAGCATCACTACCCTTCACATTCTTCTTCTTCTTCTTCTTAGAAGCACCCTCTCCCTCCTTCACAAAAGTTTGCTTGAGAGGGGGAGGTCATTTGGCCTTGTCATCCTTCTTCTTGTTCTTGGATTTGGGTGTGAATCCAATTCCTTCCTTGGCCACAACTCCCTTTTGATTGCTCAAATGGTCATTGAGGTTCTTCTCACCTTGTATGCACGACACAAGGCCTTTCTCAAGTTGCATCTTCAACTTTGCATTCTCCTCAACAAGATGCACATGCTCACAACATGGGTTAGTAGCATTTGCATTATCAATTAAGACCATATGAGGAAAAGTGGCTTTCTCCTTGGTTAGCTCTACTTGGAGTTGATCATGAGACTCTTTGAGGCTAGCATGAGCACCCTTCAAGACCTTGTGAGCCTTGTCAAGTAGATAAAACTCCTCTTTGAGTCTAGCAAGATCAAACCCAATCTTGGCCTTCTCGGAGTTTAGCACACGAGATACGACAAGAGCATGATCAAGATCTTTCTTTAATTTAGTGTGGTCATCATTGTATGACTCCTCAAGACCCAAACGAAGACCTTGCTCTTCCTTAAGAGCATTGGAAAGATCCGAAATCTCATCGGCATAGTCATGACTATGCCCCTCCATCTTAGAGATGGTATCTTCGTGAGCCTCGATCATGTCATTGGCTTCACCAAGTTGTTCCAAGAGAGCAACGAAGTGCTTCTTGGATTTACCCTTGGGCTTAATCATAAAAGACTCAAATTCATTCTCCTCCATATTGGACCCCTCATGTTCATCAATGCAATCCGTCAAAGAAGGATTATTAATGATGGTAGTTTTGATGTGGGGGTTACCTTGTTGGTGGCTTTAGCCATGAGGCACTTGGTGGTGAAGTTCTCATTGGGAGAGTCGAAGAGAGACACCCGTGGAGTTGTTGCAATGGCAATGGAGGCCACGGCAACCGACTCACCATCTTCATCATCATCCTCATTCTACTCTTCTTGTGCCACCAACCCCTTGGGAGGAGTCTTCTTGGTGAAGTGGCTCTCGTTGGGGAAAGACTTGGCCTTGTCTTTTTGGATGAGCTTGCCACCATTGTCTTCCCTTTTCTCATAAGGACATTCTGCCACAAAGTGGCTCACATTGCCACAATTATAGCAATTCCTCACTCGTTGCTTGATCTTTGCACCACTGAGTTGTTCTTGTTGAAGTTGGGCCTTGTGTTCTTCTTGCTCCAAAATTGCCTTGAGGCAAGAGCCATGTGTTCATGATAGGCATACTTTGTATCTTCGGGATTGCTCTCCTCTTATTCCTCTTCTTCCACACTGACCTTGGCCTTCAAGGCAAGGTTGGGCTTCTTTGCTCTTTGAGAGCGTAACACCGCATTGTCGGTGGTCTTGTCCAAGATGCTCATAGCTACAAACTCATCCAACACTTCACTTGAGGAAAAGGTGTGGAAGTCCGGCCTTTGACGAATGACGGATGACATGGCCTTGTGGTAAGGCATCATGGCCTTGAGGAACTTGCGCTTGATCCAATTGTCATTTGTATCCTTGCTCCCATGATCTTGGAGTGAGACCGCGAGAGTAGTTAATCTCCGATAAAGCTCACGAGGTTCTTCATCTTCTTTCATTGCAAACTCATCGGCTTCATCTTGCACCACTTCATAGTTGGAGCATTGAATGCTTGCGCTTCCCCGGTAGAGAGACACAACATGACGCCATGCATCCTTGGCCATGGTGAAGAGTCGAAGATGAGCAAGATCTTTGGGTGGAATTGCATCTTGGATGATGAAGAGAGCATTCCCATTGAATTGATTATCCGCGGCTTCTCTACGGGTGAAGTTGTTTTGGTCATGCGGATAAAAACCTTCTTCAATGATTCTCCAAAGGTTAGTATTAACATGGTTCAAATGACGCTTAAAGCGATAAACCCAAGAATCAAAGTCCTCATTTTTCACAATCTTAGGGGGAGGACTGGCATGATTCAAATGAGTGGAAGGAATCGGTCCACCATAAGTAAGCGGAGGTTCCACATGGACAAAGATGTTGTTGCCAATTTTACCACTAGAAGAAGGAGCCTTTTCACTAGTAGCTTCCCCTTGTCGGAGTTAGCATCCGTCACATTGTTAGTGGGATCACCCACTTTCAACGGTGTGGTAGATGTTTAAGCCCTTCTAAGAATTTATTAAACATGCTTTCAACCTCGGTCGTCATGGAGGTTTTCAATGTGTCCAAAGCCACATTGAATTCCTCACAAGAGACTGCGGTTCCCCCATCGGCCGTAGACGAGACCAGATTCACACCGGAGTGCTCCTCCACACCGTCTACGGTGTCAACCATACTCTTCGAACGGCAAAGTCCTTAATAAAGAGACGAGGCTCTGATACATATTGAAAGGATCGATATAGTTGACTAGAGGGGGGTGAATAGGCAACTAACAACTTTTAACTTTTCTTTACCAATTTAAACTTTGCATCAAAGTAGGTTGTCTAGATATGCAACTAGGTGAGAAACCTATATGATGCAACAAGAACAAGTACACAAACAAGCAAGGGATATATCACAAATAAGCTTGCACAAGTAAAGGCACGAGATAACCAAGAGTGGAGCCGGTGAAGACGAGGATGTGTTACCGAAGTTCCTTCCTTTTGAGGGGAAGTACGTCTCCGTTGGAGCGGTGTGGAGGAACAATGCTCCCCAAGAAGCCACTAGGGCCACCGTATTCTCCTCACACCCTCACACAATGCGAGATGCCGTGATTCCACTATTGGTGCCCTTGGAGGCGGCGACCGGACCTTTACAAACAAGGTTGGGGCTATCTCCACAACTTAATTGGAGGCTCCCAACGATAGCACAAAGCTTCACCACTATGGAATATGGCTCTGCGGTGACCTCAACCGTCTAGGGTGCTCAAACACCCAAGAGTAACAAGATCCGCAAGGGATGAGTGGGGGAATCAAATTTCTCTTGGTGGAAGTGTAGATCTAGGCCTTCTCAACCAATCCCTAGAGAATCAACAAGTTTGATTGGCTAGGGAGAGAGATAGGGCGAAAATGGAGCTTGGGGATGGAAGAGATAGTCAACTCGGAGAAGAAGACACCCCTTATATAGTGGAAGAACAAATCCAACCGTTATCCACCAACCCAGCTGATACGTCTCCAACGTATCTATAATTTTTGATTGTTCCATGCTATTATATTATCAACCTTGGATGTTTTATATGCATTTATATGCTATTTTATATGATTTTTGTGACAAACCTATTAACCTAGAGCCCAGTGTCAGTTTCTGTTTTTTCCTTGTTTTTGAGTATCGCAGAGAAGGAAAACCAAACGGAGTCCAATTGACCTGAAACTTCATGGAACTTATTTTTGGACCAGAAGAAGGACACGGAGTAAAAGAGTTGGGCCAGAAGAGTCCCAAGCTGCCCACGAGGGTGGGGGTGCACCCACCCCCTGGGCGCGCCTCCCTGCCTCGTGGACAGCCCGAAGACCCCCCCTTCCTTGTTCCCGACTCCAACACCTCTTATATAACCCAAAACTTCTAGAAAGACCAGCCTGCGTAGCATGGTACTACCGCGCCAGGGTTGTGGTACTACCGCAAGGGCATGCGGTACTATCGCAGGGGCATGCGGTACTACCGCAGGACCTCGCGGTACTACCGCCCGAGCAGCACAAACCAGGACAGCTCAAATGCACTGAAGTAGAGGGTGGTAGAACTGCTGGCGCGGTACTACGCTCCCCCTTGCGGTACTACCGCAAGGCAGGGATGTTCCAAATTTTGAGAAGGCATGGACATATAAAAATACATTCGTGGCAACTTCCGCTGAGTTGGAGTCAATGCAAAAATCCGACACGGTAGTACCGTGAGCCAGGGGCGGTACTACCGCGCAGGGTGCGGATGTAAAAAATTACATCCGCTCCTACTGCCGCGCAGGCTGCTGAGCCAGACTAGAACGCACGGTACTACCGCACACCGGGCGCGGTACTACCGTGTAGGGCGCAGATGTAAAAAAATTACATCCACTCCTACTACTGCAGCCGCAGCAGCGCCTGACCTGGGGCCACAGTACTGCAGCGCCAAGGGAGCGGTACTACCGTGGGCGCTTGCAGTACTATTGTGACTGGGCCCGGTACTACCGCAAGGGCCTGCGGTACTACCGCTCCTAGGAGCAGTACTACCGCATGCCCAAGCTCAGCCAACACGACAATTTGCATAGACGAGAAAAGACGAAGGATGCTCCAAAGTGCCAAAGGAAAGGCGGTGCAAAGAAGAAGATGTGTACATGATGACTCCACCCAAACCTTTCCCAAGCGGACCCCGTCTTAATAGTACAGCTTTCCTATGACTCAAATCCATTGAAAAGAAACGTAGAAAAACACCGTCTTCAGTAGTCTTCAAGGGGCACCAAAACGTCTTGTGCCTAGTGATGAAATGTCTGAAATACTCAATGCACACGATTAGTCCGCAAAAGCATTGTCATCAATCACCAAAACAACTAAGGGATAAATATGCCCTTACACTTTATCACCTCCATAACCGAGAAACATCTCCTTATTCCACCAAGGATAATTTTGATCACTGTCCAGTGATCCACTCCTAGATCACTATTGTACCCTCTTGCCAAACTCATGGTGAGGTACATAATAGGTCTGGTACACAACATAGCATAATTTATAGAACCTATGACTGAGGCATAGGGAATGACATTTCATTCTCTTTCTATTTTCTGTCATGGTCGGGTTTTGAGTCTTTACTCAACTTCATACCTTGCAACACAGGTAAGAACTCCTTATTTGACTGTTCCATTTTTAACTACTTCAAAAACTTGTCAAGGTATGTACTCATTGAAAAAATTTATCAAGCTTCTTGATCTATCTCTAAAGATCTTGATGCTCAATATGTAAGTAGCTTCACCGAGGTCTTTCTTTGAAAAACTCCTTTCAAATACTCCTTTATGCTTTCTAGAAAATTCTACATTATTTCCGATCAACAATATGTCATTCACATATACTTATCAGAAAGGTTGTAGGGCTCCCACTCACTTTCTTGTAAATACAGGCTTCACCACAAGTCTGCATAAAACTATATGCTTTGATCAACTTAGCAAAGCATAAATTCCAACTCCGAGATGCTTGCACCAGTTGAAAGTGCTAGTGATCGACTAGAGGGGGGGTGAATAGGCGAATTTTATGAAAGTCTTCAAAACATGGAAGTTTCAAAGACAAACGATAGAAATAAACCTATTACCATGCAGCGGAAGGTAGACTACACTAGGCAAACCATAGTCAAGTATTCAATGAAGTGAAAGCATAATGACTAATAGCAGCTAGGCAGTAAAGATCAGGTAGGAAGATATTGTGAAGCCAATCAAAACAAGCAGTCACTCAGTGAAGACAAAAGATAAAACAATCATACAATGACTTCACAAGGACCAACAGTAAGCAAAGGGAAGGAAAGGATGAAACCAGTGACTCGTTGAAGACAATGATTTGTTGGACCAGTTCCAGTTGCTGTGACAATTGTAAGTCTGGTTAGGGAGGCTGAGATTCAACTCAAAAGACCTCGTCTTCACCTTATTCCCCTTGAGCTAAGGACACCTAGTCCTCGCCCAATCACTCTGGTAAGTCTTTAAGGTAGACTTCCAAACCTTCACAGACTTCGTTCACCGGCGATCCACAATGACTCTTGGATGCTCAGAACGCGACGCCTAACCGGCTGGAGGATTCGCGGTCCTCAAGTATAATAAGTCTTCAGATCACACAGACAGGAAGACTTAAGTGATGCCTAACACTCTTTGGCTCTAGGTGTTTAGGGCTTTATCCTCGCAAGGAATTCTCTCTCAAAGGCTTCGAGGTGGGTTGCTCTCAAACGACAAAGCCGTACTCTAACTCTGAGCAGCCAACCATTTATGGTTGTAGGGGGTGGGCTATTTATAGCCACTAGGCAACCCGACCTGATTTGTCCGAAATGACCCTGGGTCACTAAGGAACTGACACGTGTTCCAACGGTCAGATTTCAAACACACACGGCAACTTTACTTGGGCTACAAGCAAAGCTGACTTATCCCACTCTGGACAAGATTTGCTCTCATAGTCTTCACTCGAAGACATAGGATTTTGGTTAAGCATCACTTCAGTCATTCTGACTGGTTCTCTTGGACCCCACTTAACAGTACGGTGGTTCCTATGACTCAACAAAAAAGAAAAAGAACAACGAAAGAACTAAGTCTTCGCACTCCATAGTCTTCATGCTATGTCTTATCTTGTCATAGTCTTCAATGTGAATGTCTTCACATACCACCTTTGACTTCAATGTATTCTTACATTTTTAGGGGTCATCTCTGGTAGGAAAACCGAATCAATGAGGGACTTCTACCTGTGTTATCCTACAATTCTCACAAACACATTAGTCCCTCAAGTAGGTTTGTCGTTAATACTCCAAAACCAACTAGGGGTGGCACTAGATGCACTTACAATCTCCCCCTTTTTGGTGATTGATGACAAACTAGTTGAAGTTTTCAACAGGGAATATAATATGTGAAATTGTAAAGGATAGTGGATTGTCTTCATAAGTTGCAAAGGGCTCCCCCTGAAGATGTGCATATAAGTAATTTGCTTTTGGAATGCAAATGCACATGGCAGGTTGTACTTGTGGAGATCATCTTCTACTTATGATGACAATTCATCATGCATGAAAAGTATGTGAAGATAATGACATGCATAATGAAAAATGGACGTATGCAAAATGATCTAAGTGAGGAATTTATCGTCGCACATGCGGAATTTATCATCGCATCACAGAATAGCAAATAAGTAGTAGACGACCATCAAGTTTAAGTGTTACAACTCAAAGAACCAAATGTATCAAAATGCAAGAGTTGTAAACACTAGGCAAAATATAAAGCAACCGCCAATATGGACCTGCTTGAAGACTATCAAACTCATATGCTTCTCCCCCTTTTGTCAGTAAGGACCAAAAAGGTTTGAAGACATAGAGCATCTACTCGTTCCCATAGAGCATCTACTCGTCGGTGTTGTTAGGCGGTGCAGACGAACTCAGGGCAGTGTCGATGCGTGCAGAAGTAGGGGGCGGTGAAGTAGCATCATCTTCATCATCGATCACTCTGGCATTCACAGTTGCAGCAGAGGAGGAGAACTCAGATTCTTCAAGAGACGGAGTTCGTCGCAGCATAGTCCTTCTTGGAGGTGTTGAGTCAAACTTGAAGCGTTCAGAGAATCCATCCTCTTGAAGATCATCCTCAGAGCACATAAGTGTCAGCCCTTTCCATGTACGCCGACGGGTTTCATGGGCAACAAAGGCATTCTTGGTGGCAAGATTGCGAATCCTGTTTACGTCCACCAAGAGGCTTTGCATTTGGCGCTTCATCCAGTCATGATGCCTATCCTGTTTCTGATGAAGGGCAACCAGAAGCTCTCGGTCATTGAGAACACAGGATCGCTTCTTGGGCCGTTGGGCAATGGTGCTTTCGGTGGCTTCAGTAAGGGCACGATGAGGTGCACGGGTGGTACCAGCCAGAGGATAAACACGAGTGACTGCTTGAACTCCGTCAATGTTTTGAGAGAAGCTTTGATTCTCAGCATTCTGAAGACTAAGAGGCTCCTTGGCAGGCTCTGGATAGATGGCTTCAACTGACATATCGACATCAGGCAGAAAGATCTGATGATTGCGAGCAGAGGGCTGATAGGTGACAGCTGAGTGTAGTTTGATCAGCCGCATAATCCATGGAGCGTAAAACTTTAAGCCAAAAATGTCAGATCTTGATGCAGCAAGCTGGCGAATGAAGAAGTCTTGTGCATTGAAGCTTTTGCCATGAAGAATATGAAAGACCAACGTCTTCATTGCGCCTTCTAGCTTGGCATGTGGAGAATGTCCTTTGATGGGCCAGAGAGTTCGCCTTATGATGTGATAGATAGTACGTGGCAGATACTCAAGGTCTTCAACAAAGAACTCCTTAGGATATTCAGCATCTGGAGGCAAAGGCTTCATCATGCTAAGCATCTGACTCATATTGGGCTCAGGCTTGTGGAAGATGCTTTCCATAGCAGCACTGTGAAGCTGACAACCAGGTTCATACAGATCTCCTGGAGTGGGCGGGCCAGTAAGCTCAATGATATCAAAGGCTTTGGCTTCATGATGAACATTGCCTGTCATGCACTCAAGGACGCAAGTCTTCGGATCCCTGTTGTAGCCACGGATATGAAGAGTGGCATAGAATTGGAGCAGCAATTCTTCATTCCAGTGCTCCTTATCAGTGACGAACTGCAGCAAGCCAGACTCTCTGAAGCAATCCAGAGCTTCTTCCAAATAGGGCAGTCCAGTTATGGCTTCAGTGTCAAGACTCATATGTGGGAAAATGCGACCTTGATTGTACAGAATGCATGAGTAATAACTGCGCTGCTGATAGCTCCAGAACCGATCAGAAGATATTCTTGCCTTGGTGTATGGGTTCTTGGCGCTATCAAAGAAGGTGTTGTGTGCCTTGAAGCCATTGATATTGAACGATCCGGGTGCAGATGCAGTGCCTGGAAACCTGGGCAACCTTGGTATTGGCTTCTGAACCTAAGGCCTGTGCTCAACATGATAGTCAAACTGAGGACCAGCAGCAGGCGGAGGAGTCAGAAAAGGCCATTTGACAGTGACAAGTTGGCCATAGTTGAATGCTTGCTCGATAGTGTCTGGCCTTGGTGGCGGAACAGGAGCAGTGGCATCAACAGAGGTGTCAGGCTGCACATCTGTTGCAGGTGCATCATTGGCTTCATTGGCCTCTGGCACCTTGGTTGGTGCAGGCTCCACATTTGCTTCAGCCATGACTGCGTCATTGGCTTCATTTGTGTTGGTGGTGGCAGCCTCAAGATTCTCAACCTTCACTTGATGAGCTGGAGGGTCGGGCACAAACACGTTCACTTCAGGAACATCTTCTTCAGAGATTGGGGGTGTAGGGACACGATCTCTTTCTTGTTTGTCATCGGCTGATGCAGCCGGATTATCTCCAGCACCTTTGGCTTCAGACACGGAGACATTCACAGTCGGAGTGGCTTCTGGGAACACTTGACGTGCAACAGATTGGGGCACTTCTCCTTCTAGAACGCTTGAAAGGGGGACTTGAGGCCTTGGTCCTTTGCGAAGCCTGCGTAGCACTGGCGATGCCTGTGGAGATGGAGTTGGATGGGCCTCAAAGTCGTCTTCTTCGTCTGGCACAGGTGGTGTGACTTGTTGTTGTTGGGGAGTACTCGGGGTGTCTTGTTGTTGTGGGTGATCAGCCCACGATGCATCCTGAGCAATTGGCGTCAGAGGACGACCAATGCTGATGAGTTCGCTGTGCATGAGCATAGGCGATGATACCAGTTGGTGCTCGATCTGAGGAAGGACTTCATCATCTTCAACATTTTCATGGTGACCAATGTCTTCAGCAGCGGTGGGATCAACTGCTGGAATGTCTTCAGCGTCATGAGCCTCTGTGGAAGCAGGCTCATGAACAACCAGTTGGCGCTCGTGGTGTTCAGATGCAGGGCGAACCATTGAGATGGGTTCAACAACTAAGGGCTCTCTGGGAGCAGCCCGATCCTTCTTGGTTTTGCGCTTCTTCTTAGAGGGAGCGACATCAGAAGCTTCAGGATCTTTCCTTTTCTGGCTTCAGCCTCAGCAGTCCTTGTCTTCTTCAGTTCTGAAGCAGTTGACCTGACCTTTGGCTTCGAGCCAGTCATGCTGCTTGGGAAGACTATGCGAGGTTCTTCCTGCCTCGAAGGTGCAGATTGGTCAGTTGAGGGCTTCTTCTTATTTGCAGCCATTCTTGGGTCGATTCCAGGACGACCAAGAGCCTTGCGCTTCTCAGTCTCATTGTAGGCTTGCACACACTTGTCAGCCAGGCTCTTCATGCTCTCACGAGAACCTTGAGCTTCTTCACGCTTCTTGAGAAAGGCTTCTTTGAGCTCGTGCAGCATGATCTTGAAGTTTTTGACATCTTGCACGCTGAGCTTGGCCATGTGCTTCTTGAACTGAGCTTTCTCATAGTCGATCTTTTGCTTCAGTTCAACGATGCGCTGAGCTAGAGCTAGCTCAGAAGCAATGGCGCCAGTGAAGGCGACACTGAGCCCAATAGGAAGTTGCAGGTCTTCAAAGCTGAGGTTGGGCGTGTCAAACCACTCATCGATGAAGTTATGGATGATTGCCACATCAAAGAGAGGCAAATCATTGAAGATATCTGCTTCTTCCTTGCTCTTGATCAATTGCTCAAGAGCGTCATCTGCAAGATCTTCATCGCTGGACAGATCAATGGCGTCATTGCGCAGAATAGCAGTAGCGGTCAGTGCCTGATCAGTATTCTTTCTCATCTCAGTCTTCTTGGAGATACGTGATAGATCTTCAGACTGCACACTGTCTTCAGGAGGTGCAATAGCCAGTGGCTTCGCATGTAAGACCTTTGGTGCAGGAGCAGGCTTTGAAGCTTTAGGCTTCTTCAGTTTCTTTGGCTTCGGCGGTGCAGGCACTTCATCAGATTCAGCGTCATCTGCAGGCTCATCCACGGCTATCCCTTGAACCATGATATGAGTGATGAGACCTTCCAGGTTGTAGAAGGGCCCAACAAGGTTGGGTTCAGCTTCGCGGGTGCCATCGGCACGGGGAGCAGAAGGACCAGGGTTGAAGTCTAGTCCCAATAACTTCTTGTTCTGCTTAGCTGAATTCTTGGCAAACTGGAAGTTGCGCTTGAACAGATTGTCGTCACGACACCATAGCAATGACGATGGGTCAGCATCTGCAGGCTGTGGTCCACGGACCATGCAAGGATAGAAGCCTTGTTTAATGTCTTCATCTCTGGACCTGGGTTGAAGATTTCTGTATAGGATGTCTCCCCATGGTCGCTTGATGGCATTCTTCTCTGCATATTCCTGGGTCACAAACCTGTACTTGAACCATTGCTCATCCCAGTACCTTCGAATCCATTGGATTCGAGTCTTGCGCTGATTGTAATCCTCTTCCGGGTCTGTCTTGTACAACTCTGAGAGGTCATCAGGCAGATCTCTTGATGTTCCCCCTCGACGCTGTCGGCCACCCTTCCTTGTTGATTTCTCTGTAGCCATGAGCTTCAAACTGAATGGCTTCAACACGTTTAAAGGTTTCAAAGGCTTCCGCTTGCCGGTCAAACAGGAACTGGCTTCGGGAGAATTTATATGATGTTGTAAGAATTCTGCAAATGAATGCAGACTATGAGAACCAAGGGATTCTCCCACGGACATGTACCTGTGACAGCATTAAGGTGCGAAGGAAGGGGAAGAGGTCATATGCATTCTCAAAAGATTTTGAAGATAAATCAGTTTAGAAGACATTGACCTCATAGTGCGAAGACATTCACTCATAGATAGAGAGTTGGTTCCAGATTTGTACGAATCCACGAATAAGTACAAGTGAGGAATCTAACTACTTTGTGAAGCATAAGTGAACATACTAGGCATATTATGAGATGCAGTATGAAATAGATCCAACTTGTGTGAACAGAAACTGCTTGTGGTAGAAAGTGATGGATCTATAGAATCAACGGGGCCGTAAAAAGGAAGTTTTATTTACCATACAAAGAACTGCTAGACGGAGTGGGAGAGGAGGCCGAGTAGATCGATCGTTCGTGCCCTAACTTGGCGACGGAGGACACCTACGGCGACGGCAGAGAGACGATGTCCGCGGCCGGCATGAAAATGGCGTCGGTGAGGTCGCGGCAACTAAGCGCTTCGTCGCCGGCGTCGTCGAGGGCGAGCGGTGGCGCTAGGGCTTATGCTAGAGTGGAAGAAAGGATAATCACTGTGGTGAGGCGTGTATTTATAGAGACAGGGACGGCACAGTGTTATTACACAGGTGCCCCTGGTGATTCACATCTGAAGGACACGTGGCCATCATGCAACATATCGGAGGTTGTTCCACGTTCCCACGCACGCCTGGATTGTTGGGTGGTCGTTCCCACTTCTCCGGGTTTCAGGTGAAGGAATTAGCATTGAAAACGGACTTAATGTTTGTCTCTGTATCTTCTACTGACAAGGACGTAGAGAAGATATTCAACAGTTTCAATAGAATGCATATGATTTGGGGAGATAGAGTTTGAGATAGAAGGCATAGAGAGGTTAGGGTCCGATCACATTCACTTAGTTCAAAAGATTCAACAAGAAGACATAGCTATAAGTGAATGCTGTAGAGGACAGAACACTAGTATATATATATAATCAACATAGTGAAGATAATCATGAAGACAGGTTGAGATTGAAGCCAAACCAAATGTGAAGACATACCAAACGTAACGCCATGAGTGAAACACTTCAAACAGAAAATTTTGGTGGTGGCGTTACCCACCGTATAGGAAGTATTAGACCCAGACACGGCGCACAATTATCGTGGCGCTCCGAAGTCAAATTCCACATTAATGTATTCACACTTAGAATGTAAGTCTTCATTGATTGAAGATATACTTTACTTCGTGTGTTGCACATCTAAGTCATCAATATGCATAAGTGTTAGGATGTGTGCCTGATCACAGGACATTTGAGGATTCCAAGATATTTAGCTCACACCGTAACTTGCAAAACCTCTTCTCATCCAAGGGCTTGGTGAAGATATCTGCCAATTGCTCTTCAATGTTGACGTGTGTGATATCAATATCTTCCTTCACAACATGATCTCTGAGAAAGTGATGATGAATTTGAATGTGCTTTGTCTTCAAGTGCTGAACTGGGTTGTTGGCAATCTTGATGGCGCTTTCGTTGTTGCAGTAGAGTGGCACTTGCTTCAGATGAATGCCATAGTCTTTGAGTGTTTGCTTCATCCATAGAAGCTGAGCGCAGCAAGATCCAGCAGCAATGTATTCAGATTCAGCAGTGGAGAGAGATACACAGTTCTGCTTCTTTGAAGACCAACATACAAGTGATCGTCCCAGAAAATGACATGTGTCTGATGTAGACTTGCGATCCACCTTGTCACCAGCATAATCAGCATTCGAGAATCCAACTAGATCAAACTCTGAGCCCTTTGGATACCATAATCCTAGTGTTGGGGTGTGAGCCAAATATCTAAGAATTCGCTTCACAGCTAAGTGATGCGATTCCTTTGGTGCCGCTTGGAATCAAGCACACATGCAAACACTAAGCATAATATCTGGCCTAGATGCACATAGATACAGTAAAGAACCTATCATGGAGCGGTATACCTTTTGATCGAACTCTTTACCATTGTCGTCGGGACCCAGATGATGTTTGGCTGGCATTGGTGTCGTGAAGCCTTTGCAGTCTTGCATCCCAAATTTCTTCAGGCAATCTTTGAGGTACTTCTCTTGAGATATGAAGATGTCGTTGTGTTGCTGACATATTTGAAGACCAAGGAAGAACTTCAGCTCACCCATCATGGACATCTGATATTGCTCTTGCATCATATATCCAAACTCATCAGTGTATTTCTAATTGGTGCAGCCGAAGATAATGTCATCCACATATATTTGGCACACAAATAGTTCACCATCATATGTCTTCATGAAGAGAGTGAGGTCGAGGGAACCAGGTTTGAAGCCTTTGCTCTTCAGGAAGTCTTTGAGTGTGTCATACCAAGCCCTAGGGGCTTGTTTGAGGCCATACAGTGCCTTGTTGAGCTTGTACACCATGTCAGGATGTTTTGGATCTTCAAAGCCAGGCGGTTGTGCAACATACACTTCTTCTTCAATCTTGCCATTGACCAAAGCGCTCTTCACATCCATTTGATACAGAAGAATGTTATGATGATTTGCATAGGCCAGCAGTATGCGTATGGCTTCAAGTCTAGCCACAGGAGCAAATGTTTCATCGAAGTCAATCCCTTCAACTTGAGTGTACCCTTGAGCAACGAGACGAGCTTTGTTTCTGACAACTTGACCATGCTCATCTTGCTTGCTGCGATATATCCATTTGGTACCTATTATATTGTGCTTGCGAGGATCAGGACGCTTAACCAGTTCCCATACATTATTCAGCTCAAACTGTTGATGCTCTTCTTGCATAGCTTGAATCCATTCAGGTTCCAAGAAGGCTTCTTCAACTTTCTTGGGTTCAGATATTGAGACAAATGCGAAGTGCCCACAGAAATTTGCTAGCTGTGTTGCCCTTGAACGAGTGAGTGGACCTGGTGCATTGATGCTATCAATTATTCTCTCAATCTGTACTTCATTTGCGACACGAGGATGTACAGGGCGAAGATTTTGCTCTTGCTGATCATTGTCATCGTTAAAGGGATTGTCTTCAGGCTGAGCATTGTCTTCAGGTTGATCGTTGTCTTCAGGTTGATCAGGTGCGGAGATGATAAGTTCCTCTTCAGGCTGAGCTTCAGAAGGTATGATTTCTCCAGTTCCCATAAGTTTGATTGATTCACTGGATGGAACTTCATCTAGCACATTTGGCAGGTGCTCTCTTTGTGAGCCATTAGTCTCATCGAACCGCACATCCACTGTTTCAACCACTTTATAATGAAATAGGTTAAAGACTCTGTAGGAGTGCGAATCCTTTCCATATCCAAGCATAAAACCTTCATGTGCTTTTGGTGCAAATTTTGAAGTGTGATGTGGATCCTTGATCCAGCACCTGGCACCAAACACTCTGAAGTAACTGACATTTGGCTTCTTGCCAGTAAGGAGCTCATAGGATGTCTTGTTCAGAAGCTTGTGAATATAAACATGGTTGATGATATGACATGCAGTATCAATGGCTTCAGGCCAGAATTTTCTTGGAGTCTTATATTCATCAAGCATCGTCCGAGCCATCTCAATAAGTGTTCTGTTCTTGCGTTCAACGACGCCATTCTACTATGGCATGTACGGAGCTGAGAATTCATGTGTGATGCCCAAAGTATCAAGATATGTATCTAGGCCAGTGTTCTTGAATTCACTGCCATTGTCACTTCTGATGTGCTTGATCTTGACGCCATAGTTGTTCATGGCTCGATTGGCGAAGCGTCTGAAGACATCCTGCACTTCAGTCTTGTAGAGGATTATATGCACCCAAGTATATCTTGAATAATCATCAACAATGACAAAGCCATAGAGACAAGCAGTAGTAATAAGAGTTGAGTAATGGGTGGGACCGAAAAGATCCATGTGGAGCAGTTCGAAGGGTTGAGTCGTTGTCATGATTGTCTTCGAGGGATGCTTGGCCCTCGTCATCTTTCCTGCTTCACAGGCACCGCATAAGCGATCCTCCTTGAACGTGACGCCCTCGATGCCTATGACATGCTTCTTCCTTGCAAGGGTGTGGAGGTTCCTCATGCCAGCATGCCCTAGCCTCCGATGCCAGAGCCAGCATTCAGAAGCTTTTGCTAGAAGACATACGGCAAGTTGTGGTCCTGCTGAGAAATCTACCACGTACAAATCATCTTTCCGATACCCTTCAAACACTAGAGACTTGTCAGATTCCATTAGTACAAGGCAACGATATTTTCCAAACATCACAATCATGTTTAAATCGCAAAGCATTGAGACGGACATTAAGTTGAAACCAAGGGATTCAACAAGCATGATTTTATCTATGTGTTGATACTTTGAGATTACAACTCTACCTAGACCCAATACCTTGCTTTTACCAGTGTCAGCAAATGTGATGTGACTTTTGTCAGATGGACATAGTGTTGAGTCCATAAGAAGGCTTCGCTTGCCAGTCATGTGATTGGTACACCCACTATCAATAATCCATTCTGAAGCAGCTGGTGTCGTACCCTACAGTGCAGTTAGGGGGATAGGCTTCACAAAGAGAATTGTGAAGCAAAAACATTTGACGAACCAGTGGATTATGAAAGCTTAGATCGAGATTTGGACTGATAGGGCAAGTAGCAAGCGATTCAGGAACAAAGTACATAATAAGACCATTTGGGCATTTGATCTTGTGCCCTAAAAGATGTTTAAGGTCCCCAGCAATAGCGTCAGGCGATTTTGGTTTTCGACTGGAGACCTTTCCCTGCAAAAGAGAGTTAAGCTTTCTTAGCCACCCACATCTTCAAGGGTGGCTTCGAAGCAATGAGTCTAAGTGCAGCATCTGAGAACTTTGGCTTTGGAGCCCTAGCAAAAAGTCTTGCAGGTGGACAATAGTACTCATAAGAATAAGCAGAATAGTTCTTGGTCTTATGAACATGGCGGTTTGATGAAACGCGCTCATATTCACAGGCCTGAGTACGGTTTCCCTGCAAAACATTTGCGTTAGTGCGACTCAGGTGAGTCCTCTGTCTGTATGAAGCCTTTGGACCTTATGAAGCCTATGGTCTGGGGTTTGTCTTCTTCACCTATGGTGTCATAATGACATTCACAGGAAGATTCTCCAAACACCTTTTCGGCACCCAGACCTTCTTCATAGGCGGTCCATTCCTGCAGTTAGTACCAATATACCTGGCAAACACTTCACCATTCTGATTCTTAAACAGTTTATAGTTTGCATCAAAGGATTCATCAATAACAATGGGATTAGCACAAGTGAAGCCAGATAGGGTGGATGGATCCGCTGAAGGTTCCTTTGCAGCAACCCATGTGGTTTTGGGGTACTGCTCAGGTTTCCAGTAAGAGCCATTAGCATTCATTTTCCTTTCGAACCCAACACCCTCTTTCCTAGGGTTTCGGTTTAGGATCTGCCTTTTGAGGACATCACATAGTGTCTGATGCCCTTTGAGACTTTTGTACATCCCTGTTTCAAGCAATGTCTTCAACCTAGCATTCTCATCAGCAATAGCAGTGGTATCCTTAGCAGAGGGGTTAGTTACCACATCAACAGTTGAAGATATTGCAACAGTAACAGCAGTAGAACACTCAGCAACAGAAGTAGCGTTGTCACGCTCGATGCATTTAAGACATGGTGGTTCAAATCCTTCCTGAGCGGAACTGATCTGTTCAGCGCGAAGTGACTCGTTTTCCTTTTGAAGATCTTCATGAGCCGCTCTCAATTTCTCAAGATCTTGCTTCCTTTGAAGATAATCATAGGAAAGCTTTTCATGAGTTGTTGAGAGCGTTTCATGACGACTTTCAAGTTCCTCATACTTAACGTGAAGATATTTTATGTCTTCAATTAAGGACTGAGATCGAGTCATTTCAGCGTCTAACAGATCATCGCTTTTGTCTAACAGTTTTTGAATATGTTCCATAGCTTTCTGTTGTTCAGTTGCAATTTTAGCAAGTGTTTTGTAGCTGGGTTTGGAACCACAATCAGAGTCATCTCCACTAGATGTTTGATAGTGAGTAGTGCGTGTGTTTACCTTGGCACCGCGTGCCATGAAGCAATAGGTAGGAGCGGAGTAGTCCTTGTCATTTGCATCGGTGTCGGTGATGAAGTCATTGTCTTCAGTGTCGAAGATGGACTTGGCAACGTATGCTGTAGCCAGACTCGCAATGCCAAAATCGGACTCCTCCTCAGACTCCACATCCGCCTCCTCAGAAGCGGACTCCTCCTCTGAATCCATTTCCTTGCCAACAAACGCACGTGCCTTGCCAGATGAGCTCTTCTTGTGTGATGAAGACTTTGAGGAAGACTTGGAAGAAGACTTTGAGTATTTCTTCTTCTTCTTGTCGTTAGAGTCATATTCCTTGCTCTTCTTCTTCTTGTTGTTCTCATTGTCCCACTGCGGACACTCAAAGATGTAGTGGCCAGGTTTCTTGCACTTGTGGCATGTTCTCTTCTTGTAGTCATGAGCAGAAGCTTCATCATTCCTTGAGCTTGATCGTGAAGACTTTCTGAAGCCTTTCTTCTTGGTGAATTTTTGGAACTTCTTCACAAGCATAGCAAGCTCCTTTCCAATGTCTTCAGGATCATCAGAACTGCTGTCAGATTCTTCTTTAGATGAAGAGACAGCTTTTGCCTTCAAGGCACGAGTTAGCCCATAGTTGGGACTGTAGATGTCTCTTTTCTCATAAAGCTGAAACTCATGTGTGTTGAGCCTCTCAAGTATGTCAGACGGATCGAGTGTCTTGAAATCAGGACGTTCTTGAATCATCAGGGCTAGGGTGTCAAATGAGCTGTCAAGTGATCTCAGGAGTGTCTTGACGACTTCATGCTTGGTGATCTTAGTGGCGCCGAGACCTTGAAGCTCATTTGTGATGTCAGTGAGTCGATCAAACGTGAGCTGGACGTTCTCATTGTCATTTCTCTTGAAGCGGTTGAAGAGGTTGCGAAGGACACTGATTCTCTGATCTCTCTGGGTCGAGACGCCTTCATTGACCTTGGAGAGCCAGTCCCAAACTAGCTTAGATGTTTCCAAAGCACTCACGCGGCCATACTGTCCTTTGGTTAGATGACCACAGATGATGTTCTTGGCAGTGGAGACCAGTTGAACGAACTTCTTGACATCAGTAGCGGTGACACCTTCACCAGCCTTGGGAACGCCATTCTTGATGACATACCATAGGTCAACATCAATGGCTTCAAGATGCATGCGCATCTTATTCTTCCAGTAGGGATATTCAGTTCCATCGAAGACGGGGCAAGCAGCAGAGACCTTAATTATCCCTGCAGTCGACATAGCTAAAACTCCAGGTGGTTAAACCGAATCACACAGAACAAGGGAGTACCTTGCTCTGATACCAATTGAAAGTGCTAGTGATCGACTAGAGGGGGGGTGAATAGGCGATTTTTATGAAAGTCTTCAAAACATGGAAGTTTCGAAGATAAACGATAGAAATAAACCTATTACCATGCAGCGGAAGGTAGACTACACTAGGCAAACCATAGTCAAGTATTCAATGAAGTGAAAGCACAATGACTAATAGCAGCTAGGCAGTAAAGATCAGGTAGGAAGATATTGTGAAGCCAATCAGAACAAGTAGTCACTCAGTGAAGACAAAAGATAAAGCAATCATACAATGACTTCACAAGGACCAATAGTAAGCAAAGGGAAGGGAAGGATGAAACCAGTGACTCGTTGAAGACAATGATTTGTTGGACCAGTTCCAGTTGTTGTGACAACTGTACGTCTGGTTAGGGAGGCTGAGATTCAACTTAGAAGACCTCTTCTTCACCTTATTCCCCTTGAGCTAAGGACACCCAGTCCTCGCCCAATCACTCTGGTAAGTCTTCAAGGTAGACTTCCAAACCTTCACAGACTTCGTTCACCGGTGATCCACAATGAATCTTGGATGCTCAGAATGCGACGCCTAACCGGCTGGAGGATTCACAGTCCTCAAGTGTAATAAGTCTTCAGATCACACAGACAGGAAGACTTAAGTGATGCCTAACACTCTTTGGCTCTGGGTGTTTAGGGCTTTATCCTCGCAAGGAATTCTCTCTCAAAGGCTTCGAGGTGGTTTGCTCTCAAAAGACAAAAGCCGTACTCTAACTCTGAGAAGCCAACCATTTATGGTTGTAGGGGGTGGGCTATTTATAGCCACTAGGCAACCCGACCTGATTTGTCCGAAATGACCCTGGGTCACTAAGGAACTGACACATGTTCCAACGGTCAGATTTCAAACACACACGGCAACTTTACTTGGGCTACAAGCAAAGCTGACTTATCCCACTCCGGACAAGATTTGCTCTCATAGTCTTCACTCGAAGACATAGGATTTTGGTTAAGCATCACTTCAGTCATTCTGACTGGTTCTCTTGGACCCCACTTAACAGTACGGTGGTTCCTATGACTCAACAAAAAAGAAAAAGAACGACGAAAGAACTAAGTCTTTGCGCTCCATAGTCTTCATGCTATGTCTTCTCTTGTCATAGTCTTCAATGTGAGTGTCTTCACATACCACCTTTGACTTCAATGTCTTCTTACATTTTTAGGGGTCATCTCTGGTAGGAAAACCGAATCAATGAGGGACTTCTACCTGTGTTATCCTACAATTCTCACAAACACATTAGTCCCTCAACTAGGTTTGTCGTCAATACTCCAAAACCAACTAGGGGTGGCACTAGATGCACTTACACCAGTCCATAGATGGATCGCTGGAGCTTGCACATTTTGTTAGCACCTTTAGGATTGAAAAAACCTTCTGGTTGCATCATATACAATTCTTCTTTAAGATATTCATTAAGGAATGTACTTTTGACATCCATTTTCCAAATTTCATAAAATGTGGCAATTGCTAACATGATTCAGACAGACTTTAAGCATCGATACGATTGAGAAAATCTCATCGTAGTCAACATCTTGAACTTGTAAAAACCCTTTTCGACAAGTCAATCTTTGTAGATAGTAACACTACTATCAGCGCCCGTCTTCCTCTTGAAGATCCATTTATTCTCAATGGCTCGCCGATCTTCGGGCAAGTCAATCAAAGTCCATACTTTATTCTCATACATGGATCCCATCTTAGATTTCATGGCCTCAAGCCATTTCGCGGAATCTGGGCTCATCATCGCTTCCTCATAGTTCGTAGGTTCATCATGGTCTAGTAACATGGCTTCTAGAATAGGATTACTGTACCACTCTAGTGCATAACATACTCTGGTTGACCTACGAGGTTCCGTAGTAACTTGATCTGAAGTTTCATGATCATCATCATTAACTTCCTCACTAATTGGTGTAGGTATCACTGGAACTGGTTTCTATGATGAACCATTTTCCAATTCGGGAGAAGGTACAACTACCTCATCAAGTTCTACTTTCCTCCCACTCACTTCTTTCGAGAGAAACTCCTTCTTTAGAAAGGATCCATTCTTAGCAACAGATAACTTGCCTTCGGATCTGTGATAGAAGGTGTACCCAACAGTTTCCTCTGGGTATCCTATGAAGACGCATTTCTCTGATTTGGGTTCGAGCTTATCAGGTTGAAACTTTTTCACATAAGCATCGCAACCCCAAACTTTAAGAAACGACAGCTTAGGTTTCTTGCCAAACCACAATTCATATGGTGTCATCTCAACGGATTTAGATGGTGCCCTATTTAACGTGAATGCAGTTGTCTCTAATGCATAACCCCAAAACGATAGCAGTAATTCGGTAAGAGACATCATAGATCGCACCATATCTAATGAAGTATAGTTATGACATTAGGACACACCATTATGCTGTGGTGTTCCAAGTGGCATGAGTTTGTGAAACTATTCCACATTGTTTTAACTGAAGGCCAAACTCATAACTTAAATATTTGCCTCTGCGATCAGATCATAGAAACTTTATTTTCTTGTTATGATGATTCTCTACTTCACTCTAAAATTCTTTGAACTTTTCAAATGTTTCAGACTTGTGTTTCATCAAGTAGATATACCCATATCTGCTCAAATCATCTGTGAAGGTCAGAAAATAATGATACCCGCCGCGAGCTTTAACACTCATCGGACCTCATACATCGGTATGTATTATTTCTGATAAGTTAGTGGCTCGCTCCATTATTCCCGAGAATGGAGTTTTAGTCATCTTGCCCATGAGGCATGGCTCACAAGCATCAAGTGATTCCAAAAACCCATCAGCATGGAGTTCCTTCATGCGCTTTACACCAATATTACCTAAACGGCAGTGCCACAAGTATGTTGCACTATCATTATCAACTTTGCATCTTTTGGCATCAATATTATGAATATGTGTATCACTACGATCGAGATTCAATAAACCATTTATATTAAGTGTATGACCATAGAAGGTTTTATTCATGTAAACATAACAACAATTATTCTTTGACTTAAATGAATAACCGTATTGCAATAAACATGATCCAATCATATTCATGCTCAACGCAAACACTAAATAACATTTATTTTAGGTTCAACACTAATCCCGAAGGTAAAAGGAGTGTGCGATGGTGATCTTATCAACCTTGGAATCATTTCCAACACACATCGTTACCTTGCCCTTAACTAGTCTCTATTCATTTTGCAACTCCTATTTTGAGTTACTAATCTTAGCAACTGAACCGATATCAAATACCCTGGGGTTACTATGAACACTAGTAAAGAACACATCAATAACATGTATATCAAATATACTTTTGTTCACTTTGTCATCCTTCTTATCCGCCAAGTATTTGGGGTAGTTCCACTTCCAGTGACCTTTCCCTTTACAGTAGAAGCACTCAGTTTCAGGCTTAGGTCTAGCTTTGGGCTTCTTCACGGGAGTGGCAACTTGCTTGCCATTCTTCTTCAAGTTCCCTTTATTTCCTTGCCCTTTTACTTGAAACTAGTGGTCTTGTCAACCATCAACACTTGATGCTTTTTCTCGATTTCTACCTTCGCCAATTTCAGCATCGCGAAGAGCTTGGGAATCGTTTCCGTTATCCCTTGCATATTATAGTTCATCACGAAGTTCTAGCAACTTGGTGATAGTGACTAGAGAACTCTGTCAATCACTATCTTATCTAGAAGATTAACTCCTACTTGATTCAAGTGATTGTAGTACTCAGACATTCTGACCGCATGCTCACTAGCTGAGCTATTATCCTCCATCTTGTAGGCAAAGTACTTGTCAGAGGTCGCATACCTCTTAACACGGGCATGAGTCTGAAATACCAATTTCAGCTCTTGGAACATCTCATATGCTCCATGGCGTTCAAAACGTTTTTGAAGTCCCGGTTCTAAGCCGTAAAGTATGGCGCACTAAACTATCAAGTAGTCATCATACCGAGCTTGTCAAACGTTCATAACGTCTGCATCTGCTCATGCAAAAGGTCCATCACCTAGCGGTGCATCAAGGACATAATTCTTCTGTGCAGCAATGAGGATAATCCTTAGATCATGGATCCAGTCCCATCGGTGCTACTATTATCTTTCAACTTATTTTTCTCTAAGAACATATCAAAAATATACGGGGAGCTATAATGTGAGCTATTGATCTACAACATAATTTGCAAATACTATCAGGACTAAGTTCATGATAAATTAAAGTTCAATTAATTATATTACTTAAGAACTCCCACTTAGATAGACATCCCTCTAGTCATCTAAGTGATCACGTGATCCAAATCAACTAAACCATGTCCGATCATCACGTGAGATGGAGTAGATTTCAATGGTGAACATCACTATGTTGATCATATCTACTATATGATTCACGCTCGACCTTTCGGTCTCAGTGTTCCGAGGCCATATCTGCATATGCTAGGCTCGTCAAGTTTAACCCGAGTATTCTGCGTGTGCAAAACTGGCTTGCACCCGTTGTATGTGAACGTAGAGCTTATCACACCCAATCATCATGTGGTGTCTCGGCATGACGAACTGTAGCAATGGTGCATACTCAGGGAGAACACTTATACCTTGAAATTTAGTGAGGGATCATCTTATAATGCTACCGCCGTACTAAGCAAAATAAGATGCATAAAAGGTAAACATCACATGCAATAAAAATATGTGACATGATATGGCCATCATCATCTTGTGCCTTTGATCTCCATCTCCAAAGTACCGTCATGATCTCCATCGTCACCTGCATGACACCATGATCTCCATCATCTTGATCTCTATCAACGTGTCTTCACATGGTCGTCTCGCCAACTATTGCTTTTGCAACTATTGCTATCACATAGCGATAAATTAAAGAAATTATATGGCGCTTGCATCTTATACAATAAAGAGACAACCATAAGGCTCCTGCCAGTTGCCAATAACTTTAACAAAACATGATAATCTCATAAAACAATTCATATCTCATCACGTCTTGACCATATCACATCACAACATGCCCTGCAAAAACAAGTTAGGCGTCCTCTACTTTGTTGTTGCATGTTTTACGTGGCTGCTACGGGCTTCTAGCAAGAATCGTTCTTACCTACGCATCAAAACCACAACGATTTTTCGTCAAGTGTGATGTTTTAACCTTCAACAAGGACCGGGCGTAGTCAAACTCGATTCAACTAAAGTTGGAGAAACAGACACCCGCCAACCACCTGTGTGCAAAGCACGTCGGGAGAACCAGTCTCATGAACGTGGTCATGTAATGTCGGTCCGGGCCGCTTCATCCAACAATACCACCGAATCAAAGTAAGAAGTTGCTGGTAAGCAGTATGACTATTATCACCCATAACTCTTTGTGTCCTACTCGTGCATATAACATCTACGCATAGACCTGGCTCGGGTGCCACTGTTGGGAAACGCATTATTTCCAAAAAAAATCCTACGATCACGAAAGATATATCTAGGAGATGGATAACAATGAGAGGGGAGAGTGTGTCTACGTACCCTCGTAGACCGAAAGCAGGAGCGTTTAGTAACGCGGTTGATGTAGTCGAACGTCTTCGCGATCCAACTGATCCAAGTACCGAACGCATGACACCTCCACGATCTGTACACGTTTAGCTCGGTGACGTCCCTTGAAATCTTGATCCAGTTGAGGCCGAGGGAGATTTTCGTCAGCATGACGGCATGGTGACGGTGATGATGATGTTACCAGTGCAGGGCTTTGCCTAAGCACTATGACGATATGTCCAAGGTGTTAACTGTGGAGGGGGGCGCCGCACACGGCTAGGAACAATTGATGTGTCTTCTAGGGGTGCCCTCCCCATGTATATAAAGGAGGGAGAGGGAGGGAGGCAGCCTAGGGCGCGCCCAAGTAGGAGGAATCCTACTTGGGCCCCTAGTCCAATTTGGCCCCCCTTACCATATTTGGACAAGGGAGAAAGGAAGGAGGGGGGAGGGGAAGGAAGTAGGAGTCCTACTTCATACTTTCCTTTTCCTCCTCTCCTTTCCCATTAAGCCCATATCTTTGCCGGGGGTTGCCCGGAACCCCTTCCGGTGACCCGGTATCACCCGGAACACTTCCAGTGTCATAATATAGCCTTCCAATATAAGAATCTTTACCTCTCGACCATTTCGAGACTCCTCGTCATGTTCGTGATCTCATCCGGACTCTGAACAAACTTCGATACATCAAATCACATAACTCATAATACAAATCGTCATCGAACGTTAAGCGTGCGGACCCTACGGGTTCGAGAACTATGTAGACATGACCGAGACACATCTCCGGTCAATAACCAATAGCGGAACTTGGATGCTCATATTGGCTCCTACATATTCTATGAAGATCTTTATCGGTCAGACCGCATAACAACATACGTTGTTCCCTTTGTCATCGGTATGTTACTTGCCCGAGATTCGATCGTCAGTATCATCATACCTAGTTCAATCTTGTTACCGACAAGTCTATTTACTCGTTCCGTAATGCATCATCCTGCAAATAACTCATTAGTCACATTGCTTGCAAGGCTTATAGTGATGAGCATTACCGAGGGGGCCCAGAGATACCTCTTTGATACACAGAGTGACAAATCCTAATCTCGATCTATGCCAACTCAACAAACACCATCGGAGACACCTGTAGTGCATATTTATAATCACCCAGTTACGTTGTGATGTTTGATAGCACACAACGTGTACCTCTGGTATTCGGGAGTTGCATAATCTCATAGTTAGAGGACATGTATAAGTCATGATGAAAGCAATAGCAATAAAACTAAACGATCATTTATGCTAAGCTAACGGATGGGTCGTGTCTATCACATCATTCTCTAATGATGTGATCTCATTCATCAAATGACAACGCATGTCTATGGTTAGGAAACTTAACCATATTTGATTAACGAGCTAGTCAAGTAGAGGCATACTAGGGACACTCTATTTATCTATGTATTCACACATGTACTAAGTTTCCAGTTAATACAATTATAGCATGAATAATAAACATTTATCATGATATAAGGAAATATGAATAACAACTTTATTATTGCCTCTAGGGCATATTTCCTTCAGATTTATCAAGTGATAGACTCCACAGTCGGATGCGAGCTGTTGTCTTTCCTTGATGCCTACTCCTGCTACCACTAGATCTAACTAAACCCGGCCGATCGGCTGAAGACCACCTTGTAGACGTTGTTGGGCCTCCAGGTGCAGAGGTTTGTAGGACAGTAGCAAATTTCCCTCAAGTGGATGACCTAAGGTTTATCAATCCGTAGGAGGCGTAGGATGAAGATGGTCTCTCTCAAGCAACCCTGCAACCAAATAACAAAGAGTCTCTAGTGTCCCCAACACACCCAGTACAATGGTAATTGTATAGGTGCACTAGTTCGGCGAAGAGATGGTGATACAAGTGGTATATGGATAGTAGATAAAGGTATTTGTAATCTGAAATTATAAAAACAGCAAGGTAACTAATGATAAAAGTGAGCGTAAATGGTATTGCAATGCGTTGAAACAAGGCCTAGGGTTCATACTTTCACTAGTGCAAGTCCTCTCAACAATAATAACATAATTGGATCACATAACTATCCCTCAACATGCAACAAAGAGTCACTCCAAAGTCACTAATAGCGGAGAACAAACGAAGAGATTATGGTAGGGTACGAAACCACCTCAAAGTTATTCTTTCCAATCAATCCGTTGGGCTATTCCTATAAGTGTCACAAACATCCCTAGAGTTCGTACTAGAATAACACCTTAAGACACAAATCAACCAAAACCCTAATGTCACCTAGATACTCCAATGTCACCTCAAGTATCCGTGGGTATGGTTATACGATATGCATCACAAAATCTCGGATTCATCTATTCAACCAACACATAGAACCTCAAAGAGTGCCCCAAAGTTCCTACCGGAGAATCACGACGAAAACGTGTGCCAACCCTTATGCATAGGTTCATGGGCGGAACCCGCAAGTTGATCACCAAAACATACATCAAGTGAATCACGTGGTATCCCATTGTCACCACAGATACGCACGGCAAGACATACATCAAGTGTTCTCAAATATTTAAAGACTCGATCCGATAAGATAACTTCAATGGGGAAACTCAATTCATTACAAGAGAGTAGAGGGGGGAAGAAACATCATAGGATCCAACTATAATAGCAAAGCTCGCGATACATCAAGATCGTACCACCTCAAGAACACGAGAGAGAGAGAGAGAGATCAAACACATAGCTACTGGTACATACCCTCAGCCCCGAGGGAGAACTACTCCCTCCTCGTCATGGAGAGCATCGGGATGATGAAGATGGCCACCGGAGAAGGATTGCCCCCTCCGGCAGGGTGCCATAACGGGTCTAGATTAGTTTTCGGTGGCTACGGAGGTTTCTGGCGGCAGAACTCCCGATCTATTGTGCTCACGGATGTTTTTAGGGTATATGGAGATATATAGGCGGAAGAAGTATGCCAGGGGGCCACAAGGGGCTCACGAGGGTGGAGGGCGCGCCCAGGGGGGTGGGCGCGCCCCCCTGCCTCGTGACCTTCTCGCAGATCCCCCGACATGCACTCCAAGTCTTTTGGGCTTCTTTCCTTCCAAAAATGAGTTCCGTGAAGTTTCAGGTCAATTGGACTCCGTTTGATTTTCCTTTTCTTCGAAACCCTAAAACAGGGTAAAAACAAAAACTGGCACTAGGCTCTGGGTTAATAGGTTAGTCCCAAAAATGATATAAAAGTGTATAATAAAGCCCATAAACATTCAAAACAGTAGATAATATAGCATGGAGCAATCAAAAATTATAGATACGTTGGAGACGTATCAGCATCCCCAAGCTTAATTCCTGCTCGTCCTCGAGTAGGTAAATGATAAAAACAGAATTTTAGATGCGGAGTGCTACTTGGCATAATTTCAATGTGATTCTTCTTAATTGTGGTATGAATATTCAGATCCGAAAGATTCAAGACAAAAGTTCATATTGACATAAAAATGATAATACTTCAAGCATACTAACTAAGCAATTATGTCTTCTCAAAATAACATGGCCAAAGAAAGTTCATCCCTACAAAATCATATAGTTTAGTCATGTTTCATTTTCATCACACAAGAATGCTCTCATCATGCACAACCCCGATGACAAGCCAAGCAATTGTTTCATACTTTAGTAATCTCAAACCTATAAACTTTCACGCAATATATGAGCGCGAGCCATGGATATAGCACTATGGGTGGAATAGAATAATGAGGGGGTTATGTGGAGAAGACAAAAAAGGAGAAAGTCTCACATCAACGAGGCTAATCAATGGGCTATAGAGATGCCCACTGATTGATGTTAATGCAAGGAGTAGGGATTTCCATGCAACGGATGCACTAGAGCTATAAATGTATGAAAGCTCAACAAAAGAAACTAGTGGGTGTGCACCCAACTTGCTTGCTCACGAAGACCTAGGGCACTTGAGGAGGCCCATTGTTGGAATATACAAGCCAAGTTCTATACTGAAAAATTCCCACTAGTATATGAAAGTGATAACATGAGAGACTCTCTACTATAAAGATCATGGTGCTACTTTGAAGCACAAGTGTGGTAAAAGGATAGTAACATTGTCCCTTCTCCCTTTTTCTCTCATTTTCATTTTTGGGGGCCTTTTTTATGGCCTTTCTCTCTTTTTTTGGGCCTTCTCTTTTTTTATTCCTCACTTGGGACAATGCTCTAATAATAATGATCATCACACTTCTATTTATTTACAACTCAATGATTACAACTCGATACTAGAACAAAGATGACTCTATATGAATGCCTCCGGCGGTGTACCGGGATATGCAATGAACCAAGAGTGACATGTATGAAAGAATTTATGAACGGTGGCTTTGCCACAAATACTATGTCAACTACATGATCATGCTAAGCAATATGACAATGATGAACGTGTCATGATGAACGGAATGATGGAAAGTTGCATGGCAATATATCTCGGAATGGCTATGGAAATGCCATAATAGGTAGGTATGGTGGCTGTTTTGAGGAAGATATAAGGAGGTTTATGTGTGAAAGAGCGTATCATATCACGGGGTTTGGATGCGCCGGCGAAGTTTGCGCCAACTCTCAATGTGAGAAAGGGCAATGCACGGTACCGAAGAGGCTAGCAAGGATGGAAGGATGAGAGTGCGTATAATCCATGGACTCAACATTAGTCATAAAGAACTCACATACTTATTGCAAAAATCTACAAGTCGTCAAAAACCTCGGCACTACGCGCATGCTCCTAGGGGGATAGATTGGTAGGAAAAGACCATCGCTCGTCCCCGACCGCCACTCATAAGGAAGACAATCAAATAACACCTCATGTTTCAAATTTGTTACACAACGTTTACCATACGTGCATGCTACGGGACTTGCAAACTTCAACACAAGCATTTCTCAAATTCACAACTACTCAACTAGCACGACTTTGATATTATTACCTCCATATCTCAAAACAATCATCAAGCATCAAACTTCTCTTAGTATTCAACACACTTATATGAAAGTTTTTACTATTCTTGGATGCCTAGCATATTAGGATTATTTAAGAAAATTACCATGCTAATTAAAACTCTAAGAATGATATAAGTGAAGCATGAGAGTTCATCTATTTCTATAATACCACCACCGTGCTCTAAAAGGATATAAGTGAAGTACTAGAGCAAATGACAAACTACTCTGAAAGATATAAGTGAAGATCAATGAGTAGTTGAATAATTATGCAACTATGTGAAGACTCTCTAACATTTAATAATTTCATATCTTGGTACTCTATTCAAACAGCAAGCAAAGCTAAAGAAAATGACATTCTAAGAACGGCAAACATCATGTCAAGAAGCAAAAACTTAGGATCAACCGATACTAACCAGGGTTTTCCCAGTCACGACGTTGTAAAACGACGGCCAGTGAATTGTAATACGACTCACTATAGGGCGAATTCGAGCTCGGTACCCGGGGATCCTCTAGAGTCGACCTGCAGGCATGCAAGCTTGAGCTTTTGTGTCTCCTTAATTCCTCTCATATCACGGTCTCCCTAAATCTCAAAAGCTTCATCCACACATAACTCAACAAGGACTCGTGAGATAAGTTAGTATAAACCATTGCAAAAACCTTATCATACTCTACTGTAGAAAATCACTAAAATTATTACTCAACATTGAATACTAAATGCCTCTGCATATTTAATAGTCCTATCCTCAAATAGAATCATTAAAGAAGCAAACATATGCAAACAATGCAAACATAACAGCAATCTGCCTAAACAGGATAGTCTGTAAAGAATGCTGCAACATCCATACTTCCCTAGCTCCAAAAATTATGAAAGAAAATTCCCACTGTAGTAAATTTATCAGAGCTTAATATGCAACAGGTTTCAACATTTTACCACATTCTGACTTTTCTAGGGAATTATTGCAACAGCGGTAAATTTTCTGTTTTCAAACAGCAACATGTGGACTTGTAACATAGGCATAGTAAAGGCTATCAATGCCACTTTTATTGAAATAAAATATGCAAAACATTGTTCTAAATAACAGCAAGCAAATCCTAACAAAATAAATTGACGCTCCAAGCAAAACACATATCATGTGGTGAATAAAAATATAGCTCCAAGTAAAGTTACCGATGGAAGTAGACGAAAGAGGGGATGCCTTCCGGGGCATCCCCAAGCTTAGGCTCTTGGTTGTCCTTGAATATTACCTTGGGGTGCCTTGGGAATCCCCAAGCTTAGGCTCTTGCCACTCCTTATTCCATAGTCCATCGAATCCTTACCCAAAACTTGAAAACTTCACAACACAAAACTTAACAGAAAACTCGTAAGCTTCGTTAGTATAAGAAAATGAATCACCACTTCAAGGTACTGTAATGAACTCATTCTTTATTTATATTGGTGTTAAACCTACTGTATTCCAACTTCTCTATGGTTTATATACTATTTTACTAGCCATAGATTCATCAAAATAAGTAAACAACACATGAAAAACAGAATCTGTCAAAAACAGAACAGTCTGTAGTAATCTGAATCAAATGTATACTTCTGGAACTCATAAAATTCTCAAATAAATTGCTGGACCTGATTAATTTATCTTTTAATCATCTGCAAAAATAATTAACTAAATAGCACTCTCCAAACAAAAATAGCAGCAATTCTCGTGAGCGCAAAAGTTTTTTTTACAGCATGATCAACAAGACTTTCCCAAAGTCTTCCCAAAGGTTCTACTTGGCACAAACACTAATTAAAAGCATAAAACCACATATAAACAGAGGATAGATGAATTATTTATTACTAAAAATGAACAAAAAGTAAGGAAAAAATAAATTTGGGTTGCCTCCCAACAAGGGCTATCGTTTAATGCCCCTAGCTAGGCATGATGATTTCAATGATGCTCACATAAAGATAAGAATTGTAACATAAAGAGAGCATCATGAATAATATGACTAGAACATTTAAGTCTAAACCCTTCGAATGCATAGGAATTTTGTGAGCAAACAACTTGTGGGAACAATAATCAACTAGCATAGGAAGGTAAAACAAGCATAACTTCAAAACTTTAAGCACATGGAGAGGAAACTTGATATTATTGCAATTCCTACAAGCATATATTCCTCCCTCATAATAAATTTCAGTAGCATCATGAATGAATTCAACAATATAACCAGCACCTAAAGCATTCTTTTCATGATCTACAAGCATAGAAATTTTATTACTCTCCGCATAAGCAAAATTCTTCTCATTCGGAATAGTGGGAGCATCATAAGAGACTCGAATACTATTAATTGTTTCCACATTAAAAGAGTAATATTCAGAGAAGGGGTAATCATAATCATGACAAGTTTTATAAATATAATCACTACTTTTTATAGCATAAGTATCATCACAATAATCATCATAGGTAGGAGGCATGCTATCATCATTATAAATTTGCATATCAAAACTTGGGAGACTAAAAATATCATCTTCATTAAAGGTAGCATCCCCAAGCTTGGGACAAACATTAATTGCAGCAAATATATTTTCAAAAACATCATCTTCATCAAACATAGCATCCCCAAGCTTGGGCCTTTTCATATCATAAGCATAATCACTCTCATCATTAATAGTATGGATAGCACCAATAGTATAGCAATTATCATATTCTTCCAAGTAAGTGCCAAAAAGATTTTCAAGATCATAAGAAGTATCATTATCTTCCACAATTATATTTTCATGAGGCACAATAGTAATAGGAGCACTATTATTTGGGAGGGATACCTTTTTACCTCTCTTCCTTTTTCTTTTCTTCTTCTTCACCACATCATGTGTGGGTTCAATCCTCTTTTTGGAGCTCCTTATTAATGAGATTGGTTGAATAGGAGGCTCCTCCTCGTTACCTGATTCATCATAAGAAATAATAGGAGGATATTGGGAAGTCTCTTCCCTTTCATTAGTATTATCTTCATCTTATATTTATTTTCTTTTCTTTATGTAGTTGGAAATATAAGGATTTTCAATGCAATTCACCGCACAATACATATAAATTTTCTCTAGATCAAAATGAAGAACTTTATCAAGGGCAAATTTTGGAATATCCTTAGTTATACGTTTAATTTCTTCATAACCCAAGAGCAAACTAAGTTCATTATGATGTTCAAGGGAAATCAAGTCATCACAATTTTTGGACACGATACGATCATGAAACAATTTGCATTGGGTACTAAAATGATCACGTTCATTGCAAAGTTCACAAGTAGGGCTAAGAAAAATTAAATTTTCAGCACATTCATCTAGCTCTTCTTGCAACAATTTAGTTTCTAAGTACTTATGCCTCTTGCAATATCTATCTTCCCTATATGGTGTGTACTTACAAACCCAATGCACTCCACAAAAATTGACATGTTTATAGGAGACATTTTCATCATAACTAGTGCAATCATCATTAGTATCATGGATATTCAAAGAATTCGTACTAACAACATTGCAATCATGCTCATCATTCAAATATTTAGTGCTACACATTTTATAGATTTCTTCTTCTAGCACTTGAGCACAATTATCCTTTCCATCATACGCACGAAAGATATTAAAAAGGTGAAGCATATGAGACAAACTCAATTCCATTTTTTTATAGTTTTCTTTTATAAACTAAACTAGTGATAAAACAAGAAACTAAAAGACTCGATTGCAAGATCTAAAGATATACCTTCAAGCACTCACCTCCCCGGCAACGACGCCAGAAAAGAGCTTGATGTCTACTACACAACCTTCTTCTTGTAGACGTTGTTGGGCCTCCAAGTGCAGAGGTTTGTAGGACAGTAGCAAATTTCCCTCAAGTGGATGACCTAAGGTTTATCAATCCATAGGAGGCGTAGGATGAAGATGGTCTCTCTCAAGCAACCCTGCAACCAAATAACAAAGAGTCTCTTGTGTCCCCAACACTCCCAGTACAATGGTAAATTGTATAGGTGCACTAGTTCGGCAAAGAGATGGTGATACAAGTGGTATATGGATAGTAGATAAAGGTATTTGTAATTTGAAATTATAAAAACAGCAAGGTAACTAATGATAAAAGTGAGTGTAAACGGTATTGCAATGTGTTGAAACAAGGCCTAGGGTTCATACTTTCACTAGTGAAAGTCCTCTCAACAATAATAACATAATTGGATCACATAACTATCCCTGAACATGCAACAAAGAGTCACTCAAAAGTCACTAATAGCGGAGAACGAACGAAGAGATTATGGTAGGGTACGAAACCACCTCAAAGTTATTCTTTCCAATAAATCTGTTGGGCTATTCCTATAAGTGTCACAAACAGCCCTAGAGTTCGTACTAGAATAACACCTTAAGGCACAAATCAACCAAAACCCTAATGTCACCTAGATACTCCAATGTCACCTCAAGTATCCGTGGGTATGGTTATACGATATGCATCACACAATCTCGGATTCATCTATTCAACCAACACATAGAACCTCAAAAAGTGCCCCAAAGTTCCTACCGGAGAATCACGACGAAAACGTGTGCCGACCCCTATGCATAGGTTCATGGGCGGAACCCGCAAGTTGATCACCAAAACATACATCAAGTGAATCATGTAGTATCCCATTGTCACCACAGATACGCACGGCAAGACATACATCAAGTGTTCTCAAATCTTTAAAGACTCAATCCGATAAGATAACTTCAAAGGGGAAACTCACTTCATTACAAGAGAGTAGAGGGGGGAAGAAACATCATAGGATCCAACTATAATAGCAAAGCTCGCGATACATCAAGATCGTACCACCTCAAGAACACAAGAGAGAGAGATCAAACACATAGCTACTGGTACATACCCTCAGCCCCGAGGGAGAACTACTCCCTCCTCGTCATGGAGAGCACCGGGATGATAAAGATGGCCACCGGAGAAGGATTGCCCCCTCCGGCAGGGTGCCGGAACGGGTCTAGATTGGTTTTTGGTGGCTACGGAGGCTTCTGGCGGTGGAACTCCCGATCTATTGTGCTCACGGATGTTTTTAGGGTATATGGAGATATATAGGCGGAAGAAGTATGTCAGGGGGGCCACGAGGGGCTCACGAGGGTGGAGGGCGCGCCCAGGGGGGTGGGCGCCCCCTGCCTCATGACCTCCTCGCAGATCCCCCGACGTGCACTCCAAGTCTTCTGGGCTTCTTTCCTTCCAAAAATGAGTTCCGTGAAGTTTCAGGTCAATTGGACTCCATTTGATTTTCCTTTTCTTCGAAACCGTAAAATAGGGTTAAAAAAATAGAAACTGGCACTGGGCTCTGGGTTAATAGGTTAGTCCCAAAAATGATATAAAAGTGTATAATAAAGCCCATAAACATTCAAAACAGTAGATACTATAGCATGGAGCAATCAAAAATTATAGATACGTTGGAGATGTATCACACCGTCATCACACCATTCGGAGCTTTCTGCTACCTGACCATGACATCCGGCTTGAGAAATGCCGGTGCCACCTTTCAGCGTTGCATGCAGAAGTGCCTCCTCAAGCAACTTGGCAGAAATGCCCACGTCTACGTGGACGATGTCGTGGTGAAGATGGAGAAGTGCGGCACCCTCCTGGAAGATCTCAAGGAGACCTTTGATAATCTATGTTGTTTTCAAATCAAGCTCAACCCGGAGAAGTGTGTCTTCGGAGTTCCAGTCGGCCAGCTCCTTGGCTTCCTTGTCTCAGAATGCGACATCGAGTGCAACCCTGTGAAGATCAAGGCCATTGAGCGGATGGAGATGCCCACCCGGCTTAGAGACGTCCAGAAGTTCACCGGTTGCTTGATGTCCATCATCCGCTTCATCAGTCGGTTGGGCGAGACGGCTCTTCCCCTGTACCAGTTAATGAAGAAAACTACTCACTTCGAGTGGAACCACAAGGCGGACGAGGCCTCCAGCTCAAGAAAATGCTGACTGCGCCGCCTGTCCTGGCGGCTCCAGCTGCTAAAGAGCCCATCTTCCTCTACATCGCCTCCACCAGCCGAGTGGTCAGCACTATCATTGTGGTAGAGCGCCCAGAAGACGGCAGGGCACAGCCGGTCCAGAGGCCCGTGAACTACTTGAGTGAGGTGCTGTCAGCCTCAAAACAGAATTACCCCCACTACCAGAAGATGTGCTATGGCGTGTACTTTGCCGCCAAGAAGCTCAAGCAGTACTTTCAAGAGCATTCTGTCATGATTGTCTGCACTGCCCCACTTGCCGAGATCATAGGCAATAGAGATGCATCAGGACGAGTGGCCAAGTGGGCCATCGAGTTGGCCCCCTACACTATCTTCTACCAGCCATGCACCACCATCAAGTCCCAAGCACTGGCTGACTTCCTCGTCGACTGGGCCGAAAACCAATACCTGCCGCCAGCTCCAGACTCCACCCATTGGCGGATGCACTTTGACGGCTTGAAGATGCGAACCGGTTTAGGAGCCGGCATCGTCCTCACCTCTCCCAAAGGCGACAAGCTCAGATACACACTGCAAATTCACTTTGCCGCCTCCAACAATGTGGCCGAGTATGAGGCTCTTGTACACGGACTCCGACTGGCCAAGGAGATTGGCATCCGACGGATTCTATGCTACGTCGACTCGAACTTGGTAGTCTAGCAGTCATCTGGCAATTGGGACACCAAGGATGCAAACATGGTAAGCTACCGTTTCCTTGTCCAACAGATCAGCGGATACTTTGACGGGTGCGAGTTCCTTCACGTGCCACGGGCCGACAACAAGCAAGTTGATGCCCTGGCATGGATCGGCTCCACCCGACAAGCAATACCAGCCGGCATTTCCCTTCAGTGCCTCTACAAGACGTCTATCAAGCCTTCACCGGAATCAAAATCCATCTTCATGACGGCTGCTCCCGGAATAGTCGGATCTGACTCGGGGGCTGCAACAGCCGGCCCGAGAACTTCGGCAGGCGGCACGGGGACTGCAGCAGTCGCACCCGGACCGGGGACTTCAGAACCCGACCCGGGGGCTACGGCAGTTGGCCCGGGGACTTGGGCAGGCGGCACGGGGACTGCAGTAGTCGCACCCGACCCTGGGACTTCAATGACGCAGCAAGCGGCGGCCAGCTCTAACCCGCCGCCTCCCAACCCAACCGCCCTAGTACCAGTGGCCGTGGTGACAGTGGTCAAAGCACCATCATGGGCACAGCCCATACTCAACTTCCTGGAGAGCAGAGAACACCTAGCCGACGAGGTCTTGGCCCGGCAAGTGCAACACCGGGCAGAAGCATACACAATAGTAAATAGAGAGCTTGTCAGGC